>NC_086448.1:406409422-406709422 GCF_028390025.1 Pseudophryne corroboree
ATAAGTTTAAAAATGGAATGCACCAATAGATCGGTGTTGGTAGTATAAAAATACCTACAGATGCTGGTATTCCCAGGTGGTCTCCCATCCAGGTATGAACAAGTCCCAACACTGTTTAGCTTCCAAGATTAGAAAAGATTGGACATATCCCGTGTGGTGTGGCTGTAGATTTGCCTTGTGTATTCTGTTAGTGCTCTTCTACTTCTACCTGCTGGTACATAAATGAATATGTTTCAAAATGGAATGCATAAAGAGAACTGTGTTGGTTTTATAAAAATCCTACAGCACATAGTATTCCACGTGGTGTCTCATTCAAATTCTAACCAGGCCCAATACTGCTCATCTTCCAAGATCAGGGGAGATTGCTCATATTTAGTATGGTATGGCTGAAGACAATCTTTGAGGTTTCTGTTAGAGCTCTTCTACTTCTAACTACTGATACATAAATGAGTCGGATTCAAAATGGAATGCATCAAGAGAACGGAGTTGGTAGTGTAAAAATACCTACAGCACCTGGTATTCCCAGGTGGTCTCCCATACAAAAAAACAGTCCCAACACTGCTTAACATCCAAGAACAGATGAGATTGGGCATATCCAGTGTGGTGTGGCTGTAGATGAGCGTTGCAGTTTCTGTTAGAGCTCATCTACTTCTAACTACTGGTACATTAATGAATTAATTTCAAAATAGAATTCATCAAGAGAAAGTTGTGGGTAGTATAAAAATAACTACAGCACCTGCTATTCCTGTGTTGTCTTCCATCCAAGTACTAACTAGGCCCAACATTGCTCAGTTACTAAGAACAGATGAAATTGTGCATATCCAGTGTGGTGTGGCTGAAGACAAGCTTTGTGGTTTCTGTTAGAGCTCTTCTACTTCTAACTACTGATACATAAATTAATAAGTTTCAAATGGAATGCATCAAGAGAATGGTGTTGGTAGTGTAAAGTTATCTACAGCACATGGTATTCCCACATGTTCTCCCATTAAAGTACTAACCAGGACCAATACTGCTTAGCTTCCAAAACCAGTTAAGAGTGCGCATATCCAGTGTGGTGTGGCTGTAGACAAGCTTGGTGGTGTCTGTTAGTGCTCTTCTACTTCTACCTGCTTGTACCTAAATGAATAAATGTTAAAATGGAATGCATCAAGAGAACGGTGTTTTTTGTATAAAAATTCCTACAGCACATATTCCACAAGGTCTCCCATTCAAATACTAACCAGGCACAACACTGCTTAGCTGCCAAGCTCAGGGAAGATTGCATATATTTAGTGTGGTTTGACTGAAGACAAGCTTTAAGGTTTCTGTTAAAGCTCTTCTACTTCTAACTACTGGTACATAAATTAATAAGATTCAAAATGGAATACATCAAGAGAACGGTGTTGGTAGTAGAAAAATACCTACAGCACCTGGTATTCCCAGGTGGTCTCCCTTCGAAGTACTAACCAGGCTCAACACTACTTAGCTTCCAAGAAGAGATGAGATTGAGCATATCCAGTGTGGTGTGGCTGTAGATGAGCATTGCAGTTTCTGTTAGAGCTCATCTACTTCTAACTACTGGTACATAAATGAATAAGTTTAAAAAAGGAATGCATCAAGAGAATGGTGTTGGTAGTATAAAAATACCTATAGCACCTTGTATTTTTAGGTGGTTTCCCATCCAAGTACTAAAAAGGCAAAAAAATGCTTATCTTCCAAGATTAGATGAGATTGGACATATCCAGTGTGGTGTGGCTGTAGATTAGCTTTGTGGTTTCTGTTAGAGCTCTTCTACTTCTAACTACTGGTACATAAATAAATAAGTTTCAAAATGGAATGACATCAGGAGAACGGTGTTGGTAGTATAAAAATACCTACAGCACCTGGTATTCCCGTGTTGTCTCCCATCCAAGTACTAACCAGGCCCAACACTGTTTAGCTTCCAAGATTATGGGAGACTGGTCATATTCAGTGTGGTGCATCTAACTACTGGTACATAACTGAATAAGATTCAAAATGGAATGCATCAAGAGAATGGTGTTGGTAGTATAAAAATATCTACAGCACATGGGATTCCCGGGTGGTCTCCCATTCACGTACTAACCAGGCCCATCACTACTTAGCTTCCAAGATCAGGGTGGATTGGGCATACTCAGTGTAGTGTGGCTGTAGATGAGCTTTGAGGTATCTGTTAGAGCTCATCTACTTCTAACTACTGGTACATAAATGTATAAGTTTCAAAATGGAATACATCAAGAAAACGGTGTTGGTAGTATAACAATACCTACAGCACCTGGTATTCCCAGGTGGTCTTCCATCCAACTACTAACCAGGCCCAACACTGCATAGCTTCCGAGATCAGATGAAATTGGGCATACCAGTGTGGTGTGGCTGTAGATGAGCTTTATGGTTTCTGTTAGTGCTCTTGTACTTCTGCCTACTTGTCCACAAATGATTAAGTTTCAAAATGAAACGTATGAGGATATCTGTGTTGGTAGTATAAAATACCTAAAGCACCTGGTATTCCTGGGTTGTTTCCCATCCAACTACTAACCAGGCATAAAACTGCTAATCTTCAAACATTAGATGAAATTGGGCATATCCAGTGTGGTGTAGCTGTAGACGAGCTTTGTGGTTTCTGTAAGAGCTCCTTTACTTCTACCTACTGGTACATAAATGAATAAGTTTCAAAATGGAATGCATCAAGAGAACGGTGTTGGTAGTATAAAAATACCTACAGCACATGGTAGTCCCAGGTGGTCTCCCATTCAAGTACTAACCAGGCCCAACACTGCTTAGATTCCAAGATCAGAGGAGATTGGGCATATTCAGTTGGTGTGGCTGTAGATGAGCTTTGAAGTTTCTTTTAGAGCTCTTCTACTTCTAACTACTGGTACATAAATGAATAAGTTTCAAAATGGAATGCATCAAGAGATTGGTGTTGGTAGTATAAAAATACCTACAGCACCTGGTATTCCCAGGTTGTCTCCCTCCAACTACTCACCGGGCATAAAACTGCTTGTCTTCCAACATTAGATGAAATTAGGCATATCCCTGTGGTGTGGCTGTAGATTAGCTTTTTGGTTTCTGTTAGTTCTCTTTTATTTCTAACTACTGGTACATAAATGAATAAGTTTCAAAATGGAATGCATTGAGAGAATGGTCCTATTAATATAAATATAGCTACAGCACCTGGTATTCCCGTGTTGTCTCCCATCCAAGATCTAACCAGGACCAACACTGCTTAGCTTCCAAAAACAGGTCAGATTGTGCATATCTAGTGTGGTGTGGCTGTAGACAAGCTTAGTGGTTTCTGTTAGAGCTCTTCTACTTCTAACTACTGGTACATAAAATAATAAGTTTCAAAATGGAATGCATCAAGAGAACAGTGTGGGTAGTATCAAAATACCTACAGCTCCTGGTATTCCCAGGTGATCTTCCATTAAAGTACTAACTAGGCCCAATACTGCTTAATTTTCAAGATCAGACAAGATTGGGCATATCCAGTGTGGTGTGGCTGTAGTTGAGCTTTGCATTTTTTGTTAAGGCTCTTTTACTTCTAACTACTGGTACATAAATGAATAAGTTTCAAAATGGAATGCATCAAGAGAATGGTGTTGGTTGTATAAAAATATCTACAGCACCTGGTATTCCCAGCTGGTTTCCCATCCCAGTACTAACCAGGCCCAACACAGCATAGCTTCCAAGATCAGATGAGATTTGGCATATTCAGTGTGATGTGGCTGTAGACGAGTTTTGTGATTTCTGTTAAAGATCCCCTACAGTAGAGTAGCCACCACTCTCTGCTCAGCAGAAATAGGTCTCCTGAAATAGTTGTGCTCTTTCTGTTTAAAAGGGGTGATTAGTGAGAGAATCTCCTGGAAGGTAGGGTCATCCATACACAGGAACTTCATGAAGTCCTCAGAGTTGTTCTCCCGGATCTCCTTTAGCATATGGGAGATGGTATTTTGCCTCAGAAGCCAATCTTTGATCTAGCAGCTGCTCTTCTTGCTCCTCTTTTTTTTTTCTTTATGGCTTGTAGTGATGTCACCATAGCTGCAACAATACAAGCACAAGTCTTTCATTTACTCAAGCTTATGAAGAACAAAAAGAATGAACATGTTCTCTCCACAGCACTATGTGATCTGATTTTTCTTTGTTTGGGTTCTGTAACCACGCCCTGATCTGGCCCATTATGATAATCATGTTTACATCTAACGTGACTGTAGCCAGAATCGGAACAGTGTGTACGGTGGTACACTCAATTTCTTGTGATAGTTTGGACAGGAGGAGTTAGAACGTCGCAAGTAAAATTGTATAGGTGCGTACACGCATATCGGAGTGTTACCATCTTAAGTATAAAAACTTATAATGTCCAATATTCAAAGCAGGAGGCATCTGCTTAACCACTTAACTGACAATTTTTCCCTTCATAACCATTCATAACATTTATTTAAATATTATATTATGCACATCTGCAGAACGGATCTCCTTGTCAAAAACTGGGGGACACAGTGGGGCGATGTGGTCATCTGTGATCTGACCATGCCAGTTAAGGTGTTAAAGCAGTTATGCCCAACGTGTTTCGCTTATGGTGTAGACTTCATCAAGGGATGTAACTAATCAGTATTTTCATTATATGAGCATTACATCACTTTTACTATTACAAAAAACACACTGTGTCAATTGTACAGATATATTTTCAATATGCACTCTTGTTACATTAACTTATATTACTGAATGGGAATACAAAACCAGTATTAAAAATGTATTTAATCATATGTAGACTCCGTGGAACACATTTGGAATGCATTCCAGTTCCAATTTCTGGGTTTCATGATGTTTTGGATGCATGGTGACGTATTTCTACTTTTGTTTTAATGGAGTAATGCAATTGAAATGCAAACCGCAATTCCACTAGTTCCGGATTTATAGGTTTATTTGGTGACATATTTCCGCTTCCGGGTGGTCGGTGGAACACATGTGGAATGCATAGTGTGATTCCACATCGTTCATTTTTATTTTAAGTTGTGAACCCTTAATTTACAGAGTTTCTATGAGGTGATGGTGTTCATTTCTCTTTCCTTTAGTTATATGCTTGTAGGGAATCTGTTTTTTATTGAACTGATCGGTGCACTTTGGCCTCTTCTCATCCGGGTCCTGTATGTAGAAGGGCTATGGGAATAGATATGATGCATAAGCAGGGGTTAAAGTGGGGGGAACAGGGTGGAACTAAGTTCCACCACCTGTAATGGTAGGTCAAACTAGTTCCACCTCCTCCACAGCCCAACACCAGTGACATGCGGTGGGGTGAGCCAGGTGAGGCAGATCCTTTCCTGTCATACTAACATTTGTGTCAGAGTTTTGACTGTATAAACTATATGAAAAATCTAAGAATATGTTTGAAATATCTTCTTTGTATTATTGTACTCATTTTTATAGACAAAACTCTGAAGTAAAAAGTCTATGGCAGGTGAGGCACCCAATATTTTTGGCACATCTCTGATCAAAACTCACCAAATTTCCAGGAGTTTATACTGCTGTACCTGTGTATAATGTCCAGATGTACACTTTGGCTCATATATTGTGTGTTAATCTGGCTCTGGTGCAAGCCAGTGCCTCCTGAGCTATTTAGCTCACCGCATGTCCCTGTCTAACACAGTAATTCCAACAGAAAAGCCTGCCCTGCACACTCATCAATAGAAAATGCAGATGGCACTAGTGTCACTGATAAGATGCAGCCACCTCCTCCTTCCTCAGGCCCCAGCAGATCCTTAATTTGTGGTCTGTCCCACATGGTACACACTCACAATGTCTCTGTTGGATGTTGTTCATCCTCTCCAGAGGTCCCAGTGGCTTCTTTTTCTGGCACAGCATAAGTGATGTCAAACTGTTACTGTCGCTGTGAAGAACCATTAGGAGCAGCAGGCTTTGTGCTTGCTGAAGACAAGTTGAGAAGGGGCTAAAGGGACATAGAGAGGTGGGGAAGCTGCTGTAGAGAAAAAGGGCATGGAGCTGCTGAAGGGACATGGGCGGTGAGCTGCTGGAGTGACAGAGGCAGAGATGTGTATAAGGGGCACTACTGTGGGCATTATGCATTATGTGTAGAAGGGGCACTTATGTAGGCATTATGTGTGTAAGGGGCACTCACACATTATGTATATTACTGGCACTGAGGGGGGCACTATGTGTTAGGGACACTACTACTGGGGGCATTATATGTATAAGCAGCACTACTGCTGTGGGCATTATGTGTAAGGGGCACTACTGCTGTGGGAATTGTGTATAAGGGGCACTACTGTCAGCATTGTGTATATGGGGCACTACTGTGTAGCATAATGTGTATAAGTGGTACTACTGTCTAGTGTAACATGAATAAGGGGTACCCCTGAGTGATGTAAAATGAATAAGAGGCACTAATGAGTGACCAATGTGAATAAGGGGCACTTGTGAGTGTCGTTACATAAATAAGGGGCACTACTATGTGGTGTAATATGAATTGGGGGCACTACTTGTGGTGTAATATGAATGAGTTTGTACTACCCGTGTGGTGTAATTTGAAGTGGGGGTACTATTGTGTGACTACGCACCTTCCATGTGAGACCACTGTTCTTTTATAAAATTTGTAGTTTGCAGGCTGATGCCGAGAACCCCAGCACTGGCCCTGGCTCTGCTTAGTGGGAGGGGGAGGTAGGTGGTGGGTGGAAATGAGTTCTTCCACTTCTCCAGGACCACTTTAAGCCCTGTGTGTAAGAGAAGTTCAAATCAGAAAATTTTATATATATATATTTTTAATATACGTTGTGCCTCTCATAATTTGTCCATACTGGTGCCAGACCATGACAGAATTAGTGGATATTGATTATATGTTATAAAGTTCATATTTATATTGTTTTGTTTGCTTTTTTTGTTTATTCTTTGTTCTGATTTTTTGGTACCTTCCTGTATATACAATATGTCCCAGGCAGGGACTAATGTGGTCGATGAGGACCTGTTGAGGATTGCTGAGAATAATTTCTTATCACTCACAGATGATGATGCTGAGAGGATCTACTTTGACCATGTGGAATTCACTGAATTACCAGCTGAAACCTCATCTGATTTATTTACTAAGCTATTGCGAATGAGGAAATGTGAGACTGACTTGATATTGCATGGTCTGTTCCTGAGTGAATACCACAGGGCCAAGAGGATCCCAAGGGGCTTTAGGGTGCAAAATGTACCGACTTTGGGTAGGAGTAATCCTACGTTCTGTGCTAAGTGGTGCTCAGTCCTAAACAAGTGCTCATCTGACCTTATTTTACTGGTTATTGAAGAGGTGAGCACTGAGCTAAAGAAATTGCGTAGTGAAATAGAAATGTTTAAGGGTCTACATCTTAAGAAACTGACTAGTGATAAAACAGAACCCTGGCTTGATCGATTGAAAAATCAGGTTGATACATATCAACAGGAATTGTTACAGTTTAAGAGAAAGAAACTTGAAACAGTTAACACTGATTACAAACTACATACAGTGTACAGGTGGCTATCAGGGAATCAGAGCGAGAATAGGGGCAGGCGACCCTTTCGTCCACGTAGCTATAGAGATTTCACATATGGTGGCTTTACTTCAGCCCAATCATCATCAGATGGTGAGACCTCTGACTCTAATGATGGTAGATCACGACAACGACAACATTTTTTAGAGAGATTCTCATGTGTATCCCCCTTTCCAAAAACGAGGCGGATACGGAACCACCAAAGGCGGGGTGGGCAACACAACAAGAAGAGGTCGGCAGCCCAAGACCCAAGCCTGATATTTAATTTGTCATCTCACACATTAACGGAGGCTGAGACTGCTGTTTTGTCACTAGGTTTATCTTTCATTCCTACCGTTACACATGACCCTTTTGGTTGGACGGTTGATAATTATAGATTTGGCCGTAAGTTACGGCTTAGGGAACAGTTTGGTGACAATGTCTCACCTAGCAAGATGGATGCTCTGAAATTTAAAAAACCGAGTTATTACGACCCTGGGTCTCAGAATGCTAGTATCAAGACCTTCGTACGGATGACTGAGATTGACAAAAAAGAGGAGGTTACTATAAGACCTAGATACCATAACTTATCCAGTCAGCAGAGGGAAGCTCTTAAAGCATTGAAGAGTAATAAGAATATTACCATTCGCCCCGCTGATAAAGGCGGGGCGGTGGTAATACAGGATTGGACACAGTATGATCGTGAGATCCGACGACAGTTAGCAGATAATACTACCTATGTTAAATTGAAAGGCAATCCTACTGATAACATTAAGAGACTCATTGATACTACGGTCGATCTTGGTTTTCAGGCTGGATGGATTGATACGGATATAGTAGCCTATCTTAAAGTTGAATATCCTATTACTCCTATTCTTTATACATTGCCCTAAGTGCATAAGCGACTTGAGGACCCGCCGGGCAGGCCCATCATTTCTGCCCGGGGGTCTCTATTACAACCACTTGCAATGTATATCGATCAGTTTTTGCAACCTCTAGTAATGAAGACCACCAGTTATATTAGAGATACCACAGATTTTTTAGATAAAATTAAGAACTTTAGCTTCCCTGATGGTGAAGTTTGGCTTGTGACACTTGACATACAATCTTTGTATACGGTAATCCCTCACAAGGAAGGCATCGATGCTATCCGGCAACATCTGATTGAGGCTGGTCATACACAGCCTCCAGTTGAATTTTTGACTACCTTGGTTGAGTTGGTACTAAAACAGAATTACTTCATGTATGGCTCTGGGTATTTTGCCCAGATTAACGGTACTGCTATGGGCTCTAACCTGGCACCAGCATATGCCAATTTATATATGGCCATTTATGAACGTAATTTTATTTATCAACAGTTTGGTCATAAATGTTTATTATATGTTAGATTTATTGACGACATTTTTCTGTTATGGTCTGGCACTAGGGACGAAGTGACTAGTATGATAGATTCCCTTAATACATTAGATGAACCCATAAGGTTTACGTGCAATATGGATTTACAGACAGTCAACTTTCTTGATGTAACTGTTTGGAGAGATGGTTGTCGACTAAGTACAACACTGTTTCGTAAACAGATGGACCGGAACACTTTGCTGCAGGCCACTAGCCAACATCCTTCCACATTGAAAGAAAGTCTTCCAATTTCTCAATTTTTGAGAGTACTGAGGATAAATTCTTCGAGTGAACTTGCCCGTGATCAGATTAATGAAATGAAAACCAGGTTTTTACAACGAGGGTACTCACCCGATACACTGGACAGATGTATTAATAAAGCATATCATCGACATAGGTATCCGAGACATACTATGCCTAATAAGGCTTCTGAGAAGAGAATGATACACGTGAGCACTTACGATCACACCTCTCAGACTACGAAGAGGATTCAGGAACGACATTGGCCACTGCTAGCTACAGACCCTGGCTTGAAATTACATGGAATTAAACCCCCAATGTGTGCATATAGGAGAGGTCCCAACCTGCGCCAACTACTGATGCGTCCCACCATGCAACCTATTGTAGGGTCTGCATGTTGGTTACGCTCAGGAAGGACTGGTTGCTTCAAATGCAAGGGGTGTACTACCTGTAACTCGATGCTCAGTGGTAAAGATTTTCGCCACCCACATAATGGTACAAGAATATCCATTAAGCACAATTTGACATGCACTAGTGCTTTTGTGGTGTATATAATCATCTGTCCGTGTGGTCTCTACTATACGGGAATGACCAAGAGATCATTTAGGGAGCGGATGGCCAACCACAGATATTCTATTCGACAAGCCATAGAAACTGGTGCTTCTGACAAACCTGTGGCAATACATTTTCTACATGCTAATCACCAAGTTGCTTCACTACGGTGTATGGTGAGGGGCGGCGACCGGGTACTTTCTTTAAAGAAATGTGAAGCTCGTTGGATCTACAGGCTTGACACCATTGCCCCACGTGGCCTTAATGAACACAATCCTTTAAATATTTTCATTCATTAGTTGGTGAACGAGAATCATAGTTTGATTCTCCTTTCTATGAGAGGCACAACAAGTGTTATGTGTTATGTGTATATCTTATATGTTTAGTGTTAAGTGTTGATAGAGTAGGCTATCTTTATATTGTTCTAGATTTTTTTCATTGGATAGTCCAGTTTCCTGCCGGGTCCTCTTCTATAGCAGTCTTAGAATATTTTTATAAATATATTTAATATACGTCTAAGTAACATGTAGAGGGATCCACCTGCTGTATATACACTTGCCTGGTACCTTTTGTGTTGAGCGCTCCATATACAGTAGTCGCTGTATTGGAGTGGAGTGCCTTACATTCTCTCATCTACCTCAACCTATATGGTTAATATTGAGCTTTAAATAGATTTTATTTGATTAAAATACTAGCTAACTATGATATATAGGTGTTTTGTTACATGCAGCAATGACATTGGCTAGGCTGAGATTTATGGCATTGATGGTTTATTATAACTATATAGTGGAACGCAGCCCGCTGTACGTGTGGAGCGCATGTGATGCGCGTCCGGCATTTCCGGGTTTGCGTTCCACGAGGATGACAGGATGTGTCTCATTAGCTGGTGAAGTGTAATATAAGCACTTCCGGGTGCTTCCGGGTGTATATACTGTGCTTTTGCGTCTTCAACATTGGGTGAAATATACTGCAGCATTATTTGTAGATGCACTGTATAGTGCATCTGGTAAGTTGGTGGGTATTATATGCATCTGTGAACGTTTAGCTTGTGTCCTACGTTGTTGTTATTTGTAGTGAGCCGGTGGAACGCATATGATGCACTTCCGGTATTTCCGGGTGTGCACTGTGCCTCCCCGGCTGATGGTGGTTAGGAACAGGTGTGTATAATTGAACCTGCTGATATGTATGGTGTAACAGACCTTTGTGTTAGTGTTATCTTGTGATATACTTTATGCAGTGTTGGGGCGCCAGCATTGTCAGGTGTGGTCATTGATGACTGATGATTGTCTAATTAATGTTTGCTGTGTTGCTATATAAGGGGACCCGGTAGGCATAGTCAGTATGCTGTTAGCTGGCATGCTGACTGGATGTCTGCGGTGACTGTCTTGAAAAAGACCTTATAGGTCGAAACGTCGACTATTTATTGATGACTGCGATGAACTAATAAAAGCCTTTTAATTTATTGGACTGGTGAGTGCCCTCTTTTGAGATCTCTTTGGTCTCAGATACCTGGTATATGTGAAACTCTCCTTGTGGTTTTTTGAGGAGCACCCCTATATATGGATTTTTCTGATGTGAGTGCGGACTTTCAAAGAAATTATATATATATATATATATATATATATATATATATATATTATGACTCTTATACCAACTTTCCAATTTAATGGCTAGAGTAAAAGAGGACATGAGATCATCAAAGGGAACATACAATCAACAACTCTCAAAGGTTATAAAGAACATCATAAAAATATCAGGTCACAAAGTTATAAAAAAAGGTGCAATTTCATAACTATCGCTGAAACCATATGAGGTGATGGTGTTCAATGAAAAAATCCACAACATTTCTCTTCTGGACAGTAGATTAGCTAGGTCTCCAACTCTTTTACCCAAAATAACATGTTCTATGAGATGTTCCAGTTTGAAATTATGATGTTCCATAAACTGTCTTGATACTGTATGGCACAGGTTCTCAAACTCAGTCCTCAGAACCCCACACAGTGCATGTTTGCAGGTCTCCTCACAGAATCACAAGTGAAATAATTAACTCCACCTGCGGACCTTTTAAAATGTGTCTGTGAGTAATTAATACACCTGTGCACCTGCTGGGTTACCTGCAAAACATGCACTGTGTGGGGTCCTGAGGACCGAGTTTGAGAACCACTGCCGTATGGCATTCTACTTTGTTTTTTTATATTTTGGACGTGTTCATGGATACATAGTTTCAGAGTTCTTTGAATTTTTCTGACATATTTGGTAGTGCCAGAGCACTTGAGTAGGTAGATTACAGATGATGAATTGCAGTTCATGAATTGATTGATTTGATTGTATGATTTGAGTAACTGGAGTTGGAGAATTTTTTTCCATTTAGGTCGACCAGTTTGCAAATGTTGCACCTCCCACATTTCTAAAAACCCGTGCATTTGAGGTGGTGTGTCTCAGGGTTAGCTGGTACATCTCTTAAATGGCTTGGAAGGACGTTCTTCAAGTTTTTTGCCCTGTTAAATAAAATCTGAGGTTGAGGGGGAAGAATATCCTTTAGAATAGGGTCCATTGTAAGTATGTCCCAATGTTTGGAAATGGAGTCTCTGAGTAATCTGTCTGTTGTATGTAGTAACAAATGGTATAATGTCTTCTTCTTACTTACTTCATGGTGGCACTCAGCCACGAAATTATGGGGCCCATTTAACATGGATCACATTTTGTATATGATCTGGGCATGATTTTAATGCCCTGCAATGCAATCCTGTCGACTGGATGTATTATTCAGCACATGAAGGGACAGCAACTCCAAAAGGAGCCCGTCCCTGTGATGTGCTGTGATGGCTGCCGAGGGGTCTGCACATGCGCACTCAGCTTCTGACCGCAATGCACAGAGGCCACTTCCAGGGAGGGTTCTGGGGAAGCCCAGTCGGCTGCAAGTGTGAAGTATAACCCATAAGCTACTATTAGCTACCGCCATATTTACATGGCTGGTAGTTGCAGGGACCAATATCGGGACTGCATCGCAATCCCGATATTTGTAAATCTGGCAGCATCACATCCCCCATAGAAACCTATGGGGGATGTGGCTGCAGGCTGCAATGGAGGGATTGCAGCAGGTATCTGAGATTGGAGGTATCTGAGATATATGCTGCGATCTCTCCTTCTTACATACAGGTGTTACTTAATACTTCTGGCTAATTCCAGCAGGGAAAAAGCTGCAAATATACTATGTTAAATGGGCGCCGTAATGAGGCAGTGGCTCACCTGGCTCACCAATGTTGGAGTACATTGGTAAAAGGGGTAGTTATTTGTATAATGTGAGGTTTTATTTTAAGTGACATACACATTAGATTATACTTTTGCTATTTTTTCAATTTTATTTTTAAATTACCAGTACATGTGTGAACCAGTAAAAACTATATAATGCATGCATACAGATGTAACCATGCTTATTGTGGCTTCAAAACAGCAATACGTGCGCCTAGTCACGCTTGGCTGCAGCAATTGCCTCTCAATACATTCTCAATTATTTATTTATTACCATTATTTATAACACATATTCTGCAGTGCTTTAAAGAGAACATTTGACCATTCACATCAGTCCTTACCCCAGTGGAGCTTACAGTCTTTATTCCCTACCACATGTACATGCATACACATTCACGCTAGGGTTAATTTTGTTGGTATCCAATTATATTTTTGGATTCTGGGAGTAAACCGGAGTACCCGGAGGAAACCCAAGCAAGTACAGGGAAAATATACAAACTCCACACAGCTAGAGCTATGGTCGGAACTGAACCCATGACCTCAGTGCTTTGAGGCAGTAATGCTAACCATTACACCATCCGTACTGCCCAAGGGTATGTGGCACGATTAAGATCCACATGCATGCCGGACATACACGCATGGCCATCTTAATAGCAGTATAGGCCCCGGGGCAAAGCAATGCACTGGGGCCCCTACTTATCCTCCAGCGGAAGGGGTACTTTCAGCAGCAGCTTTGATGTTCTGTGCCCCCGATAGAGGGTATTCCATCTTCCACTCAGCATGTAGGACCTGGAGCAGTAATTTCTGCTAATTATTCCTTTTCTGCACAGATGGTGAGAGATGGGGTGGTAAGTAAAACACTAAACTGTAGAAGCGTACATTGGACTGAATGAAGGGGCCCCAGTACATGCCTCCCAGGGTAGTAGGGGAGGGGTGGATAGTGAAGTGGGCTTAATATTCCTCATTTTCCAGTGGGAGGGTAGCTTGCTTCATTGCAGATATCTCCAGTTCCTGAAAATAGATTTCTTAGCTTTGAATGGGATTAAAAAAAAAACTAGAGTCCCAGCTTTCAGGAGGTACTGGAGACTTGGGGATCAGAACTGCATACCAGGCGTGTGGAACTTCAGCAGGGACCAGCTGCTGGAAGGCTGATATCTCTGGTTCTGGGCATAGTAAAGGCAAGCTGCCAGGTTCATCCAAAAGGGGAGAGTCCCAGCACTTGGAGTATACCCTCAGAAAAACTATATGTCAAACAGTACCCGAGATATCTGGCTGGGAAGAGCAATTAAATGGCTCAGATAGGGGACCATTGATTTGATGTCGGATATCTCTAGTTCCCCAAGGCCGATTTTCAAAACTCTGGTACCCCTGGAAACAACGGAGATTCAGCTATCATCTTATGGCCCTTATACTCCTGGGGCTCTTGGGCAACTGCCCATTGAGGTCATACGAAAACACAGCTCTGCATGCACATGGTCGCGTAAAACAAGGCAAATTTACACCTAGAGGTAGCCACGCTGAGTGCGACTACATCTGTGTACGCATTTTTGTGGTTAATAAATGTAACAATATTTAAATGTTAACTGTATATATAGAAAGTGGGTGATACCCGCTGAGCCCATGAGGAGACTCCGGAGTCTGCCCCCACTGTAGAAGTGCAGGTAGGACCTGTGCTGCTGCTTCCTCATGGAGGTGTGGGAGGATGAGACACACACAGTGCCGGCGCTACCCGCTCAGCAAAGGGATGCAGTGCAGGGAGGCGCCAGGCAGGAGAGGCGCTCTCCCTGCTCTGTATCCCCGCTGAGTGAAGCGCTTTGAAGACAGTCCCCAGTCCCTCAAACAGCACATGAGAAGCGCTGCTGCGTGCTTATAAGTTACAGCTGTGGCAGCAGGGGCGGAACTCAGAGTTGCCGGGCTACAGCCTCCATTGTCCCCATCCCGTGTCTATCCACCTGGAGTCGCCGAACGGAGCACTGATGATCATCAGCTGCGCACCTCCCCCTTGACCCGGACCAGGCGCTTCAGTCGTGGGATGCGGACGTCGCATAACATAGGAGCACGACCCTGACCATGACAGAGGAATCTGGAGACAGTGCGGCCCTGCAGAGGAGTGCTGCGCTTCTGTCACTGTGTGACAGGGAGATGGGAGAGCAGCGGCAGCAGGCAATGGCTGAAAAAAGTAGAGACAAATACAATATTTTCCTAGTAAATGCAAGTCCTTGGAGGGGAAGGGGGGATTGATGGATGGATGGGGTGGCTGGGCTGCTGGGGCTGGCATGCATCTCATAGTCCTGGTCAATTTTGAAAAAGAAAAAACACACTTATACTGTATATATCTATATCTCCAGTATGTCCTACTCACATCTACGTAGTTCTCCGTATTTACTTGTTTTATGTTTAATAGTGCCAACCAAAGTGTTTATTGCACCTACTGAAATTCAGAGGGAAAGTTATCATGGCCCAGGGAGGAAGGGGGGGTAGGAGGGGGACCGGATGCATTCCATATTCCTGGTCACTTGTGGAAACTGTAAAGCCACGTTATGTTTTATGTTTTTACATGTGTGTGTGTGTGTGTGTGTGTGTGTGTGTGTGTGTGTGTGTATGTATATGTATATGTATATATATATATATATATATATATATATATTTCCAGATAGAGGGACAGCACTCACAGGTTACTTTTCAAATTCATATATTATTCATAGATCAACTGTACATCATCAATGTTTCAGTGCAAATAGCACCATCATCAGGATGCAGAATATAACAAAATTGTGACTTGAGTCACATTTTTGTTACATTCTGCATCCTGATGACGGTGCAATGTTGATGATGTACAGTTGATTTATGAATAGTATATGAATTTGAAAAGTCACCTGTGAGTGCTGTAACTCTATCTGGAATTATTGTCTCATGGTATCCCCGTGATTGGACTGGACACCAAGGTATTTGGTTGCCAACGGTTTTGGATACATTATATTATAGAGTTTTTTCAGAACCACCCCACACCTATTGAACAGTCACAGCGCAGCACATTTCCTACCAAATCCACGTTTGATCCACAATCCAATAACGCATCCATCAAATCCTTCACTAGACTCCAGGACAAGTCCATCCGCAAGTACGACAGTGCACAGCCGCACGTATACCGCAATTTGTCTACCCAGGAACATCAAGCCATCAAAGATTTATCTTCCTGCAACGATATCACAATTCGACCGGCGGACAAAGGGGGTGCAATTGTCATACAAGACAAGAGTTCTTACATTCAGGAAATTGACCGACAACTGGCGGATACTACCACTTATAAAAAACTACGCCATAATCCCACTGCAGCTTACAAGACCGAAATTGATGCCATTCTTAAAACCGCTGTACATGATGGGCACATCAGTTCCAAGCAGGCAAATTCTCTCATGCAAGCGCATCCGATCACTCCTGTGCTATACACAGTACCTAAGGTACATAAGGACAGTGTGAATCCGCCAGGTCGTCTGATCACTTCAGCCCGTGGCTCACTGACACAGCCAATTTCTCAGTTCCTCGACCTCCTTATCCAGCCATTAATCACCAGACAAAATACGTATTTAAAGGACACTTCACATCTACTACGTCTGCTACATGATATGACGGACATCCCTCAGGACACCATTATGTGTACCATGGACGTACATAGCCTGTACACCGTCATTCCTCATGCGGATGGACTACTAGCTATGCAAGAATTTTTACAGTCTGAAAATTTCCAGGGACTACATATTCCACTATTTCTGCAACTCTTAGAGTACACACTCACACACAATTATTTCTTACACAATGGTGACTTCTATGTCCAACTTACCGGTTGCGCCATGGGATCGAATGTGGCGCCAAGTTACGCCAACGTATATGTTTGCCCAAGAACGTGTACTCTTTGGCTCTGACACATTACGAGCCGACATCTTACTGTACAAACGGTATATTGATGATCTGCTGCTTTTTTGGACTGGGGGCGCCTTTGCATTGGCAAATCTATGCGCGAATATTAACAGGGACTCTCCAATCAAATTTAACTTTGAATCCAGCCAGTCGTCCATACACTTCCTGGATGTACAAATTAGCATTGTCAACAATAACATACATACATCCGTATATTACAAACCCACGGACCGCAACACCTTATTGATGCACAATAGTTTCCATCCTCCAGCACTCAAGAAGGGTCTTCCCCGATCCCAGATGCTCAGGATTGCCAGAATCACAAGTGACCAGGCACAACTTGCACCAGCACTTGATCATGTTGTGGCACAGTTTACTCAAAGGGGATACGACAAACGCACATTGGAATCCATCAAACAAGATATTTTGCATATCCTGAGGGAAGCACTCTTTGCACAATCAACCAAAAACAACATGAATAAAGTTCCTCTGGTTACAGAGTATACGACAGCTAGTTCTGTGATAACCCGTGCTACAAAGGCTCTGTGGCCCATTGTTTGCACTGATCCATCCTTACCCTGTTTCAAACAGATGTCCATAATGCCCTGTTATAAGAGGGGATGCAGCTTACGGGATATCCTTGTCAAAACTGACATCACACAGACAAGAAGACAGTTGCCTCAACCAGGATGCCAAAGGTGCCTTTCTTGCACAACTTGCAAATTCATGGACACGGGTTCGGTTTTTAAACATCCTAAAACTGAACAAATTTTCAAGATTAAACATCATGTCACTTGCACATCTCAGTTCATTATCTGTCATTACGTGCCCATGTGGACTGGTCTACGTGGGACAAACCATACGAACCTTTCGAGAAAGAATGGCCCTGCACAGATCAGCCATCAAGGCTGCATTGGAGGGCAAACCGAATGATCAGCCGGTTGCCCGGCACTTCAAAAACGCATCGCATAAATTACAGCAACTTCGCTACATGATCATCGACCATATTCCCCCACACATACGAGGAGGCGATCGATCCAAACTATTAGCACAAAGGGAGATTGAATGGATTCATCGCTTATCAGCCACAGCACCAGATGGACTCAATGAACATATAGCTTGGAGTGTGTTTCTATAAATATCACATTTAGCCATTGTTCTTAAGGTCACATTGCTTACTGGGTTCACTGGGTTACTAACAGCCTTATACGTGTCTATCCATCTCTCCTTCCCCTATAATCATTGATACATGAGATTGGGGTTTTGATCCTCTCCTTATCTCACTGCGTTTCCAACAGGTCATCGTCACTTGCTTGCATGGCTTTAATCGCTATCATATATTTAAT
This sequence comes from Pseudophryne corroboree, assembly GCF_028390025.1. Taxonomy (NCBI): domain Eukaryota; kingdom Metazoa; phylum Chordata; class Amphibia; order Anura; family Myobatrachidae; genus Pseudophryne; species Pseudophryne corroboree. The sequence continues at coordinate 406,427,622 of NC_086448.1, forward strand.
GATATCAGCCTGTGCTCATGTCTTGCGGACAGGCAGTGTTGTACTCATGTTTTTAAACCTTTTATATTTACGTGTATCACACATTTGCTCACTGGTCTAATCACTTCACACTAGGGTAATTTTGGTGCATGTTTGTGCACTTTTAGTATTTGCTAGTGGTCACCAGCCCCATACGTCAGTATACACACGTATCTTAGTCACATTACAGTCTTTTTCCTTATCTCACAGACTGCCAGCTACAGCGGGTTACTATCGCTGGCCGGGACGCCCGAGGTTGCCGTGGATACCAGATGATGTCACTTCCTGGATACCACATGCAGGGACTTACCGGAAGCCCGGCCGTACGCCAGCTCCCGCTGCACGCTGTCACGGACTCATTGGTGAGGGGACACATAAAGGTAAGACTGCTCACACTGTGTTGTTTTGTTCTTTTTATAGCATACAGCCTTAATAAAAGCGCCCTGCGCGGCGCTGAAACATCGGCAAAGCTATGCCATACATCTATGTGATTTTTTACTAAAAGTTACCTTTTTTGCACAAGTCCTCAGAGTGCCGCCTGGTTCTTTTTTCTATTGGGAGAGTGCTATTTCCTCCCTAGGAACCACAAGTGCTTGTATGTGTGTGTATATGTATATATGTATATATATATATATATATATATATATATATGTATGTGTGTATGTACATCTATCTACCAACATGACCAACCCAATCTATGACCAACCGATCTATGGGGTCATTCCGAGTTGATCGTAGCTAGTCCGCCCCACATGTCAGTCCGCCCCCTCCCCCCCACACAAGTACAAAAGTATCGCACAGCGGCGATGCTTTTGTACTTGAAGAGTAACTCCCGGCCAACGCAGCTCCTGCGGCTGGCCGGGAGTTACTCGTCACTGCCCCAGTTCGCAACGGCTGCATGTGACATCACGCAGCCACTGCGGCCCGCCACCCCGCGCGCGCGCATGGTCCGGCCATGCATGCATTGGCCGGACCGCGACACATAAACAGCAGCCAAACGCCGCCATGCCACCCCCTCCCACTCAGCGACAGCCTCTGCTTGTCAATCATGAGCCCAGAGCCAGTTAATTCCCAGGTGGGTACTGCTGCTTTAAAGCCATGCCCCTTAATTTTTTGCACCACAGCCAAAGGTGAAAGACTCACCACTGTTACTCACCTGCTCCCCGGCCTGAGTCCTCTCCTCCTTTGGGTGTGTGTCACTGACACTGGGCTATGAGAGTCTCATATCCAGGAAGAACAGCAGCCAGAGCGAGCTAGTAAAGGTGGGTACACACTAATAGATATATCTGCAGATCAATTGATCGGCAGATATATCTATGGACGGATCAGGCAGTGTGTTGAGCATACACACTGCCCGATCCGTTGGGGACTGACGTCATGAACTGGGCGTGCGTGTACACACGCCCGCCCAGTTCAGCTGTCAATCACCGCTGGCCGCCGCAGCATGTGTACGGGCAATCGGCCGAACGCTGTACACATGCAGCGACGCGCCTGTATATGGGTAGATATATTGGCCATCGGCTGTGCTGCGGGGCTGACGCGATACGTCTGTGAACGACGGAGTTCACAGACGTATAGGCCGTACACACTGGCGGACGGACCCGCGATATATCGGCCGTTCAAGAGAACGGTCGATATATCGGCCAGTGTGTACGGGCCTTAAGACACCTGCGGCCAGCCAGTGAGGAGCAGCTCAGAGCGAAGACAGGAGAAGTAGAGAGCAGTAAGTAACAAGAAAAGGGTGGGGGAGGGGGTGTTGATTCTGTGCTATTTGTTGGAGGATGAGGACTGTACTACATATTTGCATATTGAGGCTGTAATATAATTTGTATACGGTCACATAATAGATAATTTATTGTAGTATGGGGGCTTCAGGGTCGGATTATAGGCGGGTGAAAGGGGTGGTTGTTGTCCAGGGGCCCCCAAACATTGAGTGCCCCCACACTGCTTCAAACATTGCCCCAACTGGCGTGCTCTGCACATGCCGCTGTGTCGACCGATTGCAGGAAGCCGCAGGGGCAGCTAAGGTATAATGGCTCAGTATCGTCTGGCACAGGTGGCAGCAGAGAGAGCAGTCACTTATACGTGCTGGGGAGCAGCTGCAGAGCACAGTCTCTGTGCTACCCAGCGTCCACTCCTCACTCTGTGTGCAGGAAGTGGAGGAGTTTTTAGACGGTACAGTTTTTCGACACAACGGGTCCTTGGCCACTACACTTTACAAAAAGGACACTGACCGCAATACGCTGTTGCACGCTTCCAGTCCCCACCCAGTTCATCTGAAAGAGAGCCTTCCGATATCACAGTTCATGCGAGTATTACGGAATAATACATTAAGTGAGAAGGCAGAGGAACAGATCCAACTGATGAAGGAACGTTTTTTGGATCGTGGATGCTCAATCCGGACTATCAATAGATGTCTGTATAAGGCACGGTATAGGCACTCCCACAATACGAGTCAACAAAGGTCCAAAACCAATATGAACCGTATGATTTTTGCAACAACCTATGATGTGTCCTCTATACGTTCTCAACAGATAGTGCGGAAGAATTGGCCCATAATAGCAACAGACCCAGTCTTTAAGAAACTGGATCAGGGCCCCCCCATGTGTGCATACCGTCGGTGTAAGAATCTCAGACAACTACTGATGAGACCGATTCTCCAGCCTTCTAAGTTTTCTGAATCCTGGATGCCAAGAACAAGGATGGGCTGCTATAGGTGTCCTGATTGTACCACCTGTAGGTCCTTGATGGCTGGGGACAGTTTTACACATCCACATAGTGGAGAGAGGATAAAAATCAGACACAGGTTACATTGCAGAATGGACCATGTCATTTATTTCATCATTTGTCCATGTGGTTATTATTATGTTGGTATGACTACCCGTAATTTCCGAGACCGTATGGCGAATCATCGCACATCTATTAGAGCTGCTCTTGCTAAACAAACATCAGACAAACCGGTGGCGAAACACTTTGCCGTGGAGGGGCATGCCATTTCAAGTCTGCGATGCATGATCATTGATCATATACCCAAACCCATTCGTGGAGGTGACTGGGAAAAGATGCTCAGACAATGTGAAGCCAAAGGGATTTATGAACTCGATACGGTAGTGCCACGTGGCCTTAATGAGTATAATCCGTATAGTATTTTCTTGCGATAGCACTGCTGGGGATTAGAACCAGAGGTACCTTGGTGGCAGGCTGATTTTGCCTGATTGTAATAAATTTTGGTACTTTGCCGCATCAGATTTTCTGATGCGGTTTTATGTACTATTAATTTTGTAACAATTATATATATGTTTGTATTGTCCTTTTATGTTGGTATAAATTGACCATATTGCCTATGTGCCTCTAATACCCGTGGGGTCAAGGGATCATTTATCAGTAGTGAGTCATCAGGTATTTCAAACTATTCAGGTATTTGATTCTATGTGTATTTAAACACAGTGGAGCAGGGTCAAATATTCCCTGCATTCCATTTAAATAGTTTCCGCCGCTGTGGAACGCAGGCTGAAGCTTGCGTTCCATTACTGAGTATCTGGCCGCGAAGGAAGTGGAATAATGTCACTTCCGGTTCCTGTCACTGACTTCTGGCGTGCGTTCCATCGGCTTTGGAACGCACCGCACTTCCGGTCCGGCGCTAGTTAGCACTTAGGACCAGTGTAAATGATCTTATAACACACAGTATTGTATATTTAGGTAGCGACTAGGTTTCTAGTCATGCTAATATGTCTCTGGGTGTTGACAATATTAAATTGGTGTAACGAGAAAGTCCTGTTTTGGACCTAATTGAGAAATTAGGGACTTCCTGTAGGTGTGGCCTAATGGGTATCTGATGGTATATAAGGCAATGTGGTTCAGTTCTTGGTGATAGGGGCTTCAGGATGACTGCATAAACTTGTTTTGATGGTCTTGACAAAGGTCCAAAAGGGACCGAAACGTTGCCAGTGACAGCTCTGCAAGATTTTTTCTGCACGATGAAGCATTTGTGAGTTAATAAAAAGCCTGAAATTATTTATTTGTGGTGAGTGCCTATACTCTTTTCTCTATATTGTTTGGCTTGATAGCCTTTATGGAGCACCGCCAATAGTGACTTGGAAACAGTGAGTGTGGACATTACAATATATGTTATGGAAAGGCTCTCATCATTGGGAACAGTTCTCTAGTCCAGCACCCGTCCTACTTATCAGCGTTGGATTGTATTCAACATATGCATTGAAGCATCTTATAGCTCTGATCATTGGTATTTTACCAACTGGAAGAAGTTAGCATATTTTGCTATTTTTTATACAGATGTTTTTATATTTGGTATTTGCCTCTGGTGTCTGAAGCCCAACTGTGGTGGAATCTGCGTCTGTACTGGTCTTTGTGTATGTTTTCAGTTTTGTTATATATGGTTATTGCATTACCACTATGTCTATTGACCAGAATCAATTTATGGATGATGCAGCCTTTCAGCTTGTGCATAATACATGTATTTCTATGACCGATGACGATGCAGAGAAGGTCCTCTTTGACCATACGGAATTTGCTAAATTACCTGCTGAAACCTCTTTAGATCTATTTCACAAGATACTTAGATTAAGGAAACGTGAGGTTGATCTTATGCTTCACGGTCAATTCCTGACTGACTATTTTAGGAATAAAAGAATACCTAGGGGTTATCGAATCAGTAACATTCCCACCATAGGTCGGAATAACTTAGGGGTCTGTACCAAATGGTGTGGAGTACTTAACAAATGCTCCTTGGACCTCATTCTCCTGGTGATTGAGGAGGTGGGGTCAGAGCTTAGACAAGTCAGAGAGGAACTGGATGGGTTTTCTTCCATCCATTTACCCACTTTGACTAGTGACACATCGGATAAATGGATCGAGAAAATCTCAGATCAGGTGAATACGTATCAACAAGACTTGATTGCATTCAAAAGGAAAAAATTGGTTACGGTGAATGCGGATTACTCTAATAATCAGGTTTATCGTTGGTTAAGAGGTGATATGAGGGGTGCATTCCCTCAGAGGTAACCTACATACAATAGAACACGGTTTACCACTCCCCTTGATCGCTCATCCTCACAGTCCAACTCTGAAAGTGAGGTGAGTGATTCCCATCCACCTTCTGGTTCTTCTTTTTTAGGGAGGGTCACCAGGAATTCTGTCAATCCAAACAAAAACTGAGGGCGAGGTATCCCTCGAGGAGGGGCGGATTCAAAAGGCAGGGGGCGAACAAAGAAAAAGCGTTAACAGCAGTGATTAATTTATCAAGTGTTCAACTTGCTCAGCCTGAAATGGAGTTATTAGCACTAGGACTTTCTTTTGTGCCCACGGTCAGACATAACAGATTCGGTTGGACGGTGGATCAATACAAGTTTGGTAGAAAATTGCGTCTGAGGGAATTTTTCTCTAGTCGCAATGAAGAGAAGGTGACCAGCTCCATATTGTTGAGACCTTGTAGTTTTGATCCTCCATCCTCGAATCACAGTATTAAGACTTTTCTTAGGATTACACAGTCACAATTTGAATCCCATGATGATAAGCCACGGTATGATAATTTATCTCCTGCACAAAGAGCTGCCCTTAAGACTTTGACTGCGAATGAACATATCGTTATACGTCAAGCAGACAAAGGAGGGACCGTGGTGGTGCAGGATTGGTGTAAATATAATGCAGAAATCCATAGGCAATTGTCTGATACTGAGACCTATACCAAACTCACCACCAATCCGATGTATCAAATAAAGAGACAGGTGGATGGGTTAATTGATATGGCTTTGTCTAGTGGGTGGTTGGATGAATGGGTGGTGGGCTTCTTGAGGGTTGAACACCCGGTTTGTCCAATCATCTTCACTTTGCCAAAGATTCACAAGACAATGGTCGACCCTCCTGGTCGACCGATTATTTAAGCCATGGGGTCGGTACTGCCGCCGTTGGTTATTTTCATTGATACATTCTTACAGCCTATAGTGAAGACTATGCCTAGTTACATCAGGGATACCCCCTAATTTTTGGATAAGATTGGTTCCTTGGGGTTAATCCCCGAAGAGGCATTGTTAGCTACCATGGTCATTCAATCATTGTATACTGTGATCCCTCATGATTTGGGATTATTGCCTATGAGGGAAGCATTGACTGGTAGTACATATGAGGGACCTCCAATCGAATTCCTCCTAGAATTGACAGAGATTGTGTTACAAAAGAATCACTTCAGTTACGGTTCTGAGTACTTTGTACAGCGGAAAGGAACCGCGATGGGTTCCAATCTGGCACCCTCATATGCCAATTTATTCATGCACAAATATGAGAGCGAATACATTTCCCCTAGGTTTGGTTCTAACATGTTATATTTCGGTAGATTTATCAATGATGTTTTTATTATTTGGCTAGACACAGATGCAGAGTTCCATGAAATGGTTGGTCTTTTGAATATCCTAAGCAGTCCTATTCGCTTTACATGTCATATTGACAAAGATAGTGTACATTTTTTAGACGTTACAGTTTTTCGACACAACGGGTCCTTGGCCACTACGCTTTACAAAAAGGACACTGACCGCAATACGCTGTTGCACGCTTCCAGTCACCACCCAGTTCATCTGAAAGAGAGCCTTCCGATATCACAGTTCATGCGAGTATTACGGAATAATACATTAAGTGAGAAGGCAGAGGAACAGATCCAACTGATGAAGGAACGTTTTTTGGATCGTGGATACTCGATCTGGACTATCAATAGATGTCTGTATAAGGCACGGTATAGGCACTCCCACAATATGAGTCAACAAAGGTCCAAAACCAATATGAACCATATGATTTTTGCAACAACCTATGATGTGTCCTCTATACGTTCTCAACAGTGCAGAAGAATTGGCCCATAATAGCAACAGACCCAGTCTTTAAGAAACTGGATCAGGGCCCCCCCATGTGTGCATACCGTCGGGGTAAGAATCTCAGACAACTACTGATGAGACCGACTCTCCAGCCTTCTAAGTTTTCTGAATCCTGGATGTTAAGAACAAGGATGGGCTGCTATAGGTGTCCTGATTGTACCACCTGTAGGTCCTTGATAGCTGGGGACAGTTTTACACATGCACATAGTGGAGTGAGGATAAAAATCAGACACAGGTTACATTGCAGAATTGACCATGTAATTTATTTCATCATTTGTCCATGCGGTTATTATTATGTTGGTATGACTACCCGTAATTTCCGAGACCGTATGGCGAATCATCGCACATTGATTAGAGCTGCTCTTGCTACAAAAACATCAGACAAACGGGTGGTGAAACACTTTGCCGTGGAGGGGCATGCCATTTCAAGTCTGCGATGCATGATCATTGATCATATACCCAAACCCATTCGTGGAGGTGACCGGGAAAAGATGCTCAGACAATGTGAAGCCAAATGGATTTACGAACTCGATACGGTAGTGCCACGTGGCCTTAATGAGTATAATCCGTATAGTATTTTTTTTGCGATAGGACTGCTGGGGATTAGAACCAGAGGTACCTTGGTGGCAGGCTGATTTTGCCTGATTGTAATAAATTTTGGTACTTTGCCGCATCAGATTTTCTGATGCGGTTTTATGTACTATTAATTTTGTAACAATTATATATATGTTTGTATTGTCCTTTTATGTTGGTATAAATGGACCATATTGTCTATGTGCCTCTAATACCCGGGGGGTCAAGGGATCATTTATCAGTAGTGAGTCATCAGGTATTTCAAACTATTCAGGTATTTGATTCTATGTGTATTTAAACACAGTGGAGCAGGGTCAAATATTCCCTGCATTCCATTTAGATAGTTTCCGCCGCTGTGGAACGCAGGCTGAAGCTTGTGTTCCATTACTGAGTATCTGGCCGCGAAGGAAGTGGAATAACGTCACTTCCGGTTCCTGTCACTGGATGACTGCATATGACTGCAGTCATCCAGGATGACTGCATAAACTTCAGGATGACTGCATAAACTTGTTTTGATGGTCTTGACAAAGGTCCAAAAGGGACCGAAACGTTGACAGTGACAGCTCTGCAAGATATTTTCTGTACGATGAAGCATTTGTGAGTTAATAAAAAGCCTGAAATGATTTATTTGTGGTGAGTGCCTATACTCTTTTCTCTCTCTTTCTCTCTCTCTCTCTCTCTCTCTCTATCTATATCTATATCTATACAGCCAAAATACGAGGCGGCACTCAGAGACTGAATTTCAGAAGAAAACTTTAGTGCAAAAACTGCAAAGGCAAATAAACGTTTCGGGGTCTTTCACCCCTTCGTCAGGATAACAATACAGTGAATAGTCACAAACATTTATAGGTACACTTACCCCCTACGACCTCCCCCATGCCTGGCTGCCGCTGGCCGCGCCATCCCGGGCCCGTTCGTCCGCCCACCTGGAGTGACCATTTCCACCGGAAGTGGCGTCGCATGGTGACGTCTCGGGTCCCAGACCGCGTTACCCTGGTAACCCTGTAACAACAGGAAACAATCACAAGCTTACAGCAACACCGTAGATGATCTGACAGAGGGTGTGACAATATAGACTGATAGAGTCCGTTTTCTACCTTTTAACACAAGCTATTTACTAATACCTTCAAGCCGTAATGGCCGCTAAACCATGTGCACGTGCTACGCACTTCATACGCTATTTGCGTATGAAGACCTCACACGTGGTACGCAAGTAACGTACACACACTGCGCTGGGTGTACGGAATACACACAGCGAGCGCACACACAGACAGTACTTTTATAAACTTTAAACACAGAATATGCTTACACTGTAAACCTTAGTATTGTAACACTGTAATGATATACCACTGGTTAACCTGGATATTTAAGCAAGCTGTTTGAGTGATTGAGATACTCAGAAACCCTTTGTACTAGCTAGAGAAACACAGACACCTTACTGAGGTTCCAACACCTTTACTAACGAGATTTAGCTATGTAAAAGGGAAAATACAGTTAACAGCTTATACACTACAGCACTAACATAAAACACCTACACAGAATACTAGACATAAATATACAATAGCGTCTTAATCCTAAACAATAACAGTGAGAGAGAGAGAGTATGGCAAATACAGACAGAGATTAAGTTGGTCACAGAGAAAAACTTACACACTGGGGAATGATCGCTGCACAGTCCTGGAAACCAGCTCCATAGTTAGTCAGTGATGAAAACCTTTTGTGGAGAGTAGACTGAGCTGGTCCAGCCTGGCTGTTTCTTATATACACAACATACAGTACACTACAAAGGGCCCTACAATCTCATTGTTCATTGGACACAGGAATCTGTCTTCACATTATAACAAAAGGTCATAGGTTTGTTTGAACAGGTGGGCTGTGACTATTCCAGACTGCTCAGGTGGGAGGGAATCTCAGGACTCACACCACATGTGTAATAAAACAGCAAATACTTTTAAAGTCCATAAACTTCTTTTAAATATAACTATACGCTGGAGCGACCGATCTCTTCCTAACCAACACCGGAATGTTTCTAATAAAATACTCTTCGGTTAGGTACTAAACACCACTGTTCAGACCCTGTCTGACCCTTCGTATCATGCAAAGAGGAATTCCTTTGTTCATGAACCAGTTACACTAAACATACTTACAGATATTATTAAAGGGACCATAACCTATAAAATATACTATTTGGATTAACTATGTAACGATCGAGTCGCCCGCCAGACGCACACCAACTCTACCGTAAATGCACATACCACGAGCCTGAGCGCATGACCGTTGAGGCGCCATCACGCAACTGCGAATATGCGCACGCACGGGAGAGAATGTGCACGTGCAGCGGGCAAGCGCATGGGGTTAGTACAAGGCATCATAGGTCGCTATATTTTTCGACTTTGACAGTCCACCCTTTGGCAATCACCAATAACTGCCACTTCCTAAACAGTTCAAACAGAAAAATATGTCATCATGTAAATACCTTTTTATGATTGGGTAAAGGGAGGAGAGGAGAAGGTGGGAAAAGTATGACCTAGTGAGACAGTAAAAGCATGTGTGTATGAAATCCATGTTTGAGTGGTCATGTATCATCGTGCCGTACGTGTTTTAAATCAAGCTTCGAGGTATTGCGAAGTATACATTTGAATCCTTCTTATCCCGTATTAAGGGTCTGTGGATGGGCTGTCAAACTCTACCGAGCTCTTTTCGGCTTTTGGTTGCAACAAATGGAGGAGCACATTTAGTTGATGATACATGAAGGGGGGGGGAACATGTGAATGCTAATATGTGAGAATCACCTGTCGACTATGTGAGATACTACCTGGAGGTTGTAGAGATGAAGATAAGAAACAATCGTTATAAATGCAGTAGTAAACTATGAGTTTAAATAAACAGTTGCCGATTGAGGTCTTGTCTGATGTCCTGTCTTGATGTACATGTCTGATGTCTCTCTGTGCTTTTGCTATAGGTGGCGACAAAAGCTTTTCCAGTGTCCATAAAATTACAGTCTCTAAAGTATTGGGCTTTCGTAATAGGGATATTGGGGGTCTGTGACATAGTTCATCAATGGTCTGTATAAAAGAGGTTGTCAAATTCTTCTTCCAAGCGGATGTCTTTGTACCTTGGAGGAAAACAAAGGAGAAACGGGTGAAAGAAACGGACCGTGGAATCACATTTTCATCACAACATTGTCTCTATCGTTGGGTCATAAATCAAATTAGTTGCTGTTATTACAGTGTCCTCGCTCCTCAGACTCATCACTCTGGTACTACCTTTACACTTCGTTAAAGTCCGAACGCATCTAAATATCAGAATACACAAGAGAAATTTCCCTACATCCATTATAATACCTTGGGCCCATTCTCCTAAACCAGAGAACCAATTTCGTGGGTTCAACCATGACACCCAACTGGTCAGCTCATTACACACAGTAGTGAGTGTGAGATTGTGTTTCCTTCGGAACTCCCACTTCAATTGCAAAATGTCATCCATCTTTTGGTCTATGACCTCGGCCGGGTCCTCAGTGCTGTTTGTAATATACGTGTTGCACTTTATTCCATACTGAGTCGCTAGGGTGACACAATACCCTCCTGTCACTGCTGTGAGATAATTGAGAATCATCCTATGCTGAACCAGCTCTGTTTTGTAGGCGTTTAACTCTTTCCCAGTGTACCTGAACGTGTCGTCATACATTTCGGTGATATTGTCTAACAAGTTTCGCAAGTGCGTTTATATACCTAAAGTTTATCACTCCTCTGGCGGTACGAGTGATATCCAACGCGAGTAGGAATTGAATCCCGGTGGATTCATGGATCAGATCAGAGGCCGGATGCTCTGTCCTCTCTATCAGGTGCCGTTTAACGACGTGCTCGTAATGAGTGTGAGTATAAGGAGCTTGGGCACCGCGGTGAATGTCTTTCATTTTGATATGGGATACAGTCATTACTTCAGGCAGTACTTTTCCAATGTAACACAATCCTTCTGAGTTTGGGGCAAGCCACTTATACGCCTTTCTCCCGCATATGAAATATGCATCATCGGGGAGAACATATGGGACGGAGTATGACATTACCATGTTACAAATTTTCCATGTGAAATCTCCTAACCCTAACTCTCCCATCTGTCTAGCACACGTATCCGGTTGTACGATATGTGCACAGTATCCTGGTGATACTTCTCCAACTCGCATGGTCCTACTTCCTAGAGTGTACCTATACCGGAAATATTTTCCACTGTCGGCTATCTGGCGTATAAGCTCTGTGTCTATGGGCATTCTATCGGCTCTATATGAAAATGTCATGGTTTGATTACTCCATGACACTTCCCAATTTCCCGGTTTTCGGGGATTGGAAATGTTAAAGCATACTAAGGACTTATCCACATGATACTGGTGGAGCTTCAAACTAGGAGGACTAGAGATATTAAACCTCTTGTCCACCGGCCTCCCACCACTTAACTCAAGTACCTCTCCTACAGTTAAAGGGAATGGTACTAGTCCTGATTTGCTATGACCTTGAGGTACTTGAGAGCATACCCAACAGTCTGTCTGGTTTAACACTTTACCCACTAAGGAGTGATAGTCACTCAATGGATGCTGGTCCATGTGGATATTAAAACTGGACTGACATTTCTTGATGCACCCATCCTCAACTATATTGTCACAGTGCCTACAGATGCAGTTCTCTTCAGCTAACAATCCTTCACAATTCCTTCTATTGTCAATGCTATCAGATCGTTTTCTGATGCTCGCCTTTACTCGGTGATTGTGCTGCTCTTGGAAATCTACGCCTCCATCCTGGTCATCAGAACCCATTCCAGATCCTTTCTCGACCTCCATGGTACTCTCACCGAAACAGACTGCTCTGGTCAACAACAGGGTCAACAGGAAAATCCGGATCACAGTCTCTTGGGGCAAGTCCATCTTAGAGGAGTAGAAAGAGAAATTTGTAATGGGGGTACAAAAAAATAATTTGAGGGGAAAGAAAAATGTTACGATGCTTTTGTCCTCTAGTCTTGTTGTTCTTCTTGCTCTGTGGTCATCTCAAAGGTGCTATCTCTCAGTCTTCCAAACGAACATTCTGGTGATACAATATTCCTTCCAAATCTGCGATCTTTCTGTAAGGAGCAAAAATCTTGCATTACCATTTGTCTAACTGATGTGTGACATACCATCTGTAAAGCATGAGAACATGAGAGAGAAGAGGAAAAAAAACAAACGAGAGAGAGAGAACAATTCATATATATATTACATAAAACAACAAACAAAAACAAAAAACATTGTCAGATCTTCCGTTCACCATCAGGCTGTCACACCAACACATCCATTGGTATCTTTGCGCAGTCTCCCCCACCAGTATTTCCACACTACACCCTTTTGTGCCTGGCCAGAACACACCGATGTCGGTAGGTCACACTGGGGTTAGGTAGACTTCTGCAAAGACCAAGTAGCTATGTGATGTTTGAGTTCTGCCGATGAACGTCAGAGATGGGGAAAAAGAAACATTTACAGATAAATTACAAAGTTTACCCGGCCGTCCCTGTGTCTTCAAGGAATGACCTCCCAATTTCATTGACTGTAACCTCAGGCTTACTATCAGTCCTAATGATCACCTTTCGTGACTGCATATTACAGGTGCGGCCCAAACTTCTTCCTATATGATCCCTGATTACAATTTTGTGTGTCATAACTCTGCTCGTGTTTTTGTCTAGGGGGTTGATATACCTTCTGTGGATCTTTAAACCTACAACTACGTGCAAAATGACCTTCCTTCTGGCAATTATAACACCTTATCACCTTTGACTTACCCACAGGGATCTGAGGCTTCTTACCTCCTTGTGCTTCCCTGTGCTTGCTGTTGTTTTGCTCATGCCCAACAGCGGACTTTCTTAATGCAGCCACCGAGATATTTCTCCAGTTTGGGTTGGTGGTCTGTACCCTTGTTCTCAACACTTCCTTTAAACCATTCATTAATACCTTAACCGCTATCTCTCTATGCTGTGCATTTCTCTCAATGTCCGTGATCCCAGTGTCTCTAGCCATTACTTGCAGTGCTCGATTGAAATAATTAGAAGTACTTTCCCCTTCTTTTTGTCTTATTGTTCCACTTGACAACGGCTGGGAAATATACTCCTAACTGTCGGTTGATCTGCTTAATACATTCTTGATTGTGTTCCTCCGTTTGAGGTACTTCTGTGTCTAATTTACAATCAGTAATAAATTTCGCAGGGTCAACACTGGAGGGCAAACATGCCCTCAGCACTGTCCGCCAATCTTTGTTGGTGGGTTCTGTGGAGTTTCCTAGTTCTTTAATAAACCTCTGACATGCAACTAGATCTTTCCTAGGATCAGGGAATTCAGACATAATTGCTCTCAATTCCATCCGGGACCAGGGACGGCGCATTGCACTGTCCCTGGCGGGAATGATTCCCTGAGCGTCAGTCTTCCCATTGGGGACTGTGATCACCCTGACAGGATTAAATTCAACTACATCATCTTGTGTTGGCTCTACAATATGAGGTACATTTGTTTGTACGTGATATATAACACCGTACGTACCTGTGGACACGACCTCACCTGACCCTCCGTTAGGGGGTTTGATTACTGCCTTTACCGATTTGGTCGCATCCACCTGGATGTCTTGTATGATGGCTGCTGGAAAAGGTGCCGACATCGTGCTGGGCTCACTTTCTTGCTGGTAATCCTGAGGGAAGTTTAACATGGGGTGCAACTTACACGGGTTAACAGTTGTACATTTAACAGTTTTACTTTTATCATTGTTACATTTGTTACAATTATTCTTATCATCAATAATACAGTTGCTAAGTGCATGTTTATCATACACCAGTGTGCCATTCTCTGTAACCACTTTCTCTCTTGTTGCCATATTTTTCTTACCAAAGTGAGAGTCAGCTGTGTAAGCTAATCCTCCTTGTCTCTCACCTTCCCGTTGCCATAACTGTAAACAATCATAATGTCGGATCCGTCTCTTTGCAGATTTAATGAGACATATCCTTCTCCTTAGATTTTGTAACACCTTGGGGCTAAAACTGCCTACCCGTGGGAACTTTTCCCCGTCATGCACAGTCATTCTTTCCCATTCATCGCACAAAACCTCTGTGTGTGAACAGTATTTCTCACACATGATATACCTTGCCGACCCTATTGGCCGGTTTACTAAATCAACCTGAACCAAGGTTGATCACCCCCTACCTGAACAACTGGCCCCCATCTTTGCAGGTGTTGCTTTCACTACCTCTGACCTTCAAATCAGGGTCTTCAGCGAACCCTTACAAAAACCAAGATGTCCGGGGTAGGCCGACGGTGAAAGTTCAACCGAGTGCTTTCACACACTTCTCACCCACGTTGGCCAGTACTTCAATCACTGACTCAGAGCTGCTGTACCCAACCTAGGGCCCCTATGAACCTTTATTTACTGGGGCGTTGTGGGAGTAGGTTACCCGTCCCCAGCAAGTATCGGTTGTTAGAGAATTCCTGAGTGACCAGCGAACCTCCCTTAAAATAAAAAAAATTACACAAATCACGTTAGAATGTACAAATAGCGTTTATGACCCCTCTAGCGTACGCAAACGGTACTGGGTCAAGTTACAAACTAATGCACACAATTACATGCGGTACAATCGTACTGCACATAAGCAACTAATCTTATGTGCGGAACAACCAACGGAATCGAAAATTGTGGCTGCGAATTCCTTCAGCCAGAGCGTAATGGCCTATATGGGTACCGCACCAACCCTCCTGTGGTTGTGCTTCTTGACTCTATCTATAGCGGACTTCCTAGTCTGCTGTACATAGACCTCCTGGTCTGTCTCTGGACCACCTGGTCCGTGACCTCCTGGTCTGTCTACAGTAGACCTCCTAATCTGCTATACTCTAATGCTCTTATTTCAATATTTAACAAGGGATGCCTCCCAAGCCACCACGCGCCGTCACTTTCACGGATGTACCTCACGAGAACTCGACTTCTAGGTTCCAACCAAAAATGAGAAACTTATATGTATATACACACTCTTTCACCTCATATACTCTTTACTTTCGTTTCTATACAGAAATCCCTTTCATTCAGTATCGCAGTCTAGTCCCAAAGGAGTTACAACTAGAGAAGTATTTATTACGCTAAAATTTAGGACACTGAGATTGACTTGCGCTATTACCGCGTTGCTTCCGTATCGCCTACTAAAACAATACTATCGTGTGATTTGTATTACGTGGGCGTACCCATACGCTCCGTTGCGTAATATACGCTACGTGCGTCGGCCCTTGCGTACGCTAGTCCCACCCTTTGTTAGAGACACGTGTACGCAGGCCAGATATGTCCACAGAAACACAACTAACACGTTTATATCAATGTAAATGATCTTTAACTGTAATCATCTACCAAGCACCACACAGGTCTCCCTTGTATCTTAGGCAAAACCGTGTGCGTGTTTTACAAATTACTCCCTTACGTATTAATTTTACTTTTAACTACCAATAGTAACAAATCTTTCTCAGCACGTTATCAATGATAAATGGCAAACAGGAAAGTGAGATGTGAAAATACACAGATGAAAATGCAATTCTAAATTAATCTAATGACATACATTAATGTAAACACACACATATAATATTACATATATGTACTAATCACTATTACATCTATGAGACCTTATTCAGTGCTTCTAATTTGCATATGAATGTGCTTTTTTTTAACTATCTGTGAAGGCGATTTCTTTCACTGCTAGGAGAGAAAAAAAACCAAAACTCAGTTACACAGGTTCATTTGCATTTCAATGGCCCATCTCACAAGTAGCAGAGTTAAACAGGCTCTTGAAGGGAGAAAGAGAGAGAAAAAAACCAACAACTTTGTTTTATTTGTGTATTTCCTAAATCAAATATTCATTTTACTATTAACTTATATTAAACTCTATCTGAACCACTTATGATTGACTATGATATGGATTAAATAAATGCATTAAAACTCATTAAATGGTGATTTCTTTTTGACAATGGATGGCTGATTATTTCCCGAGTCAACTGAAAATCAGCCATTCAGGAAAAAAAATTTGACCTTCCCAAAATGGCCGCTGCTCCTCCCCCTTCCACATCCATGAGGGTTACACAAAATGGAGGACAGATCATGCGGCCTCTTTTGTCACAAAGAAAATCACCATGCCAGCCCCTAAAGTTATTTTAGGCCTGAGTTAAAAATAAAACTATTAAGCTATGCAGAGCGATTAAAAACACTTTTAAACCTAAACAGACAAGCAATCCAATCTGCATATGCAGTTGGCACCAAATAGAAATTAAAACCAGATTTAAAAAGACAATAGCTTAATGTTCTTACCTTCTTCGGTTCCGGATTCCACCAGCACTCCTACAACGTAGCGATGCAGACGCTTATCTAGTCAGCACTACTGTATCCCTCACCACCAACACGGATACGAAGGGATACTACCTTCCCCCTTTGCTGACAGATAAAGTCTGCTTGTGTTCGCTAGTGCGGATATGTGGAGGAAGGACGAGGCCCCAATTGATAGAGTCCGTTTTCTACCTTTTAACACAAGCTATTTACTAATACCTTCAAGCCATAATGGCCGCTAAACCACGTGCTCGTGCTACGCACTTCATACGCTATTTGCGTATGAAGACCTCACACGTGGTACGCAAGTAACGTACACACACTGCACTGGGTGTACGGAATACACACAGCGAGCGCACACACAGACAGTACTTTTATAAACTTTAAACACAGAATATGCTTTCACTGTAAACCTTAGTATTGTAACACTGTAATGATATACCACTGGTTAACCTGGATATTTAAGCATGCTGTTTGAGTGATTGAGATACTCAGAAACCCTTTGTACTAGCTAGAGAAACACAGACACCTTGCTGAGGTTCCAACACCTTTACTAACGAGATTTAGCTATGTAAAAGGGAAAATACAGTTAACAGCTTATACACTACAGCACTAACATAAAACACCTACACAGAATACTAGACATAAATATACAATAGCGTCTTAATCCTAAACAATAACAGTGAGAGAGAGAGAGTATGGCAAATACAGACCGAGATTAAGTTGGTCACAGAGAAAAACTTACACACTGGGGAATGATCGCTGCACAGTCCTGGAAACCAGCTCCATAGTTAGTCAGTGATGAAAACCTTTTGTGGAGAGTAGACTGAGCTGGTCCAGCCTGGCTGTTTCTTATATACACAACATACAGTACACTACAAAGGGCCCTACAATCTCATTGTTCATTGGACACAGGAATCTGTCTTCACATTATAACAAAAGGTCATAGGTTTGTTTGAACAGGTGGGCTGTGACTATTCCAGACTGCTCAGGTGGGAGGGAATCTCAGGACTCACACCACATGTGTAATAAAACAGCAAATACTTTTAAAGTCCATAAACTTCTTTTAAATATAACTATACGCTGGAGCGACCGATCTCTTCCTAACCAACACCGGAATGTTTCTAATAAAATACTCTTCGGTTAGGTACTAAACACCACTGTTCAGACCCTGTCTGACCCTTCGTATCATGCAAAGAGGAATTCCTTTGTTCATGAACCAGTTACACTAAACATACTTACAGATATTATTAAAGGGACCATAACCTATAAAATATACTATTTGGATTAACTATGTAACGATCGAGTCGCCCGCCAGATGCACACCAACTCTACCGTAAATGCACATACCACGTGCCTGAGCGCACGACCGTGGAGGCGCCGTCACGCAACTGCGAATATGCGCACGCACGGGAGAGAATGTGCACGTGCAGTGGGCAAGCGCATGGGGTTAGTACAAGGCATCATAGGTCGCTATATTTTTCGACTTTGACAAGACAAATGTAAAAAGACATCCACTAGTGTCAGTGTCTACAACATGATAAAAAAACATGGTTATTAAGATATGGTTATTAAAAATAGACCACATAATGAAAAAAAAGGAAAACGTGCTGGTGCTAATACAAAAAAATATATGTAAGGGGTAAATCGTGTAACAAACATGAAACCACACTGTATTATGGGTCTCAATAGCCAGTGTTCACATCCATTAGGAAAACATAGCGCCCAAAGGGCTGCTATATATACAATATTAATGTGCAAGATATCACACCTACTAGACTTACACCGGTGTTGTTGTAAAGCTAGAAACATACAGTATCCCACAAACACTTATGCCCTACACATATAACAGATACACATACAGTTTTAAAATGGGGGCCCGTAGAACCCCCACTCAACCCCTACAATACAGTGCCTTCCCACTTTATTCTATCTAAAACATAAACCTCATAAAAGCACATGTAAACTCTACACACAGGTGCGCTATTTCATTAATGATTCCCTGTTTGGCCCACACAGAGGCTGTCCCCCCACAGTGTCCTTCCCATCTCACGTATCCCTACCCTACAGAAAATTGTTGAGGCCCAATGATTCGTTCAACCCCTTGGGACGAAGGGTATCCAGCCTGTAGATCCATCTGGATTCTAGCTGAAGCAACTTAAGGGCCCTGTTACCCCCCCTAATGGACTCCGGTACATGATCAATTACCCGGTATCTCAGGGTGGCCATGCCATGTTTAAAGCCAAGAAAATGGCGGGCCACAGGTTGATCACTAGATCCCGTGTTGATGGCAGCTCTAATTGCCTGTCTATGTTGTGCCATCCTTACCTTAAACTGGCATTCAGTCTTGCCTATGTAATAAAGGCCACAAGGACACATGATTACATAGACAACAAATTTGGAATGGCAGGAGAGTGGCCAATTAATGGTAAACTTCTTAGCGGAGTGTGGATGTCCAATGACATCACTCGTGGACATGTAGCTGCAGGTTGTGCACCCAATGCACTTATAGCAGCCATTCGCTCTGCTCAGAAAGTGTTGCGGGGCCTTCTTTTTGAATTTACTGAGGTCAGTTTTGACCACTAAGTCCTTGATGTTTTTACCCCTCCTGTAACTGGGCATGATCCTGGTGTTCTTAAAGAATCTCAGGTCAGGGTCAGAGGCAACAATGGGCCATAGTGCCCTGGCCTTTTTGCTGGTGTGACAGCTGTTGGTGTCATATGTATTGACCCATGGGAGTTGGTCCTTTCTTTTTGGGGAAATCACGTTAGTGAGAAGCTTGGATCTATCCTGTGCTAAAGCTTTAGCACGAGCTGATTTTAATAAGGGCAACGGGTATCCCCTTTGTATAAATTTCTGCTCCATGAGATCCAATTGTGTATCAACATCCTCAGCACGGCTGGTAATTCTACATACCCATAGAAATTGGGAATAGGGTAGTCCATGAGTGGAGGGAGTGGGATGAAAACTGCTAAAACTTAAAAGGGTGTTCCTATCTGTTGGTTTAGTGAAAAGGTTGGTAATGATCTCGCCATTACAGATACCAATAGAGATATACAAAAACTCAATGTGTGTATGGCTACTCTTCATGGTCAACTTAATGGGACTGGGAGACTCATTCTGCTTCTTGATAATGTCACGGAGTGAGTCCTCACTCCCTGTCCAAAACAACAATAAGTCGTCTATGTACCGGTTATACAGGAAAATTTCCTTAGTAATTACCGGATCTTCATGGAACAGACTTTTTTCAACATCCCACATGTATGTATTGGCAAAGGCTGGTGCCACTGCAGACCCCATCGCACAACCCGTTGTCTGTCTGAAGAACTTGTCCTCAAACAGAAAATAGTTGTGCGTGAGGGTGAATTCCAACAGTTGAATAAACAATTCCACATCAGGTCCTGTATAGATCGAGTTACCTATCAACAGTCTCCTTACAGCCTGCAAACCCCCATCATGGGGGATACAGGTGTAGAGACTTGTGACATCCATGGTTGCCATGAGCATGTCAGCTGGTGCTTTCTCAACCTTTAAAAAATGTCTTAATAGATCATTAGAGTCTTTTAAATGTGTGAATGTATGTTGGATGCATGGCTGAAGTAAGTGTTAAGAAAGATTGACACTGGTTCGCACAGAGACCCCCGGGCCAAAATGATCGGTCTCCCCGGAGGTCTCTGTGCGTCTTTGTGGACTTTGGGAAGGGTGTAAAAGATCGGTACCACGGGAAAGTCAGTGGTGAGTTTTTGAATGACAGTATTGGACAATAACCCTTGTTCCCCGGCCTTTTTCAAAAGACCTGCCAATTCTTTTTTATATGACACTGTGGGGTCCTTATCCAACACACAATAAGTATTTGTATCACTTAATAACCTATGACATTCCTTCACATAATCAACAGTGTCTTGCACTAACACAGAGCCCCCCTTATCCGCCCCCCTAATAATAATGTCCTGTCTTGTGCTCAATGCTTTAAGGGCAGCGTTCTCCTCCTTGGAGAGATTGTCAAACATATGCGGTGTTTTTTCTGCACCGGCCATTTCTAGTAATCTGCTGAATGTTTTCAAGGACGAGTTGGTAGACGGGGTCAAAACGGGAATGAGGTCCTAGTTTCCTAATTCTAGCTGGAAGGTTATTCTCAGATTTGTATTAGCACCAGCACGTTTTCCTTTTTTTTCATTATGTGGTCTATTTTTAATAACCATATCTTAATAACCATGTTTTTTATCATGTTGTAGACACTGACACTAGGGGATGTCTTTTTACATTTGTCTATATTGTCACACCCTCTGTCAGATCATCTACGGTGTTGCTGTAAGCTTGTGATTGTTTCCTGTTGTTACAGGGTTACCGGGGTAACGCGGTCTGGGACCCGAGACGTCACCATGCGACGCCACTTCCGGCGGAAGTGGTCACTCCAGGTGGGCGGACAAACGGGCCCGGGATGGCGCGGCCAGCGGCAGCCAGGCATGGGGGAGGTCGTAGGGGGTAAGTGTACCTATAAATGTTTGTGACTATTCACTGTATTGTTATCCTGACGAAGGGGTGAAAGACCCCGAAACGTTGATTTGCCTTTGCAGTTTTTGCACTAAAGTTTTCTTCTGAAATTCAGTCTCTGAGTGCCGCCTCGTTTTTTGGCTGTACATGTATGGGGGGTTACCCCAGTGGAGGGCACCAGAGCAAGCTAGCCCTGTGGGGCGGACCGAGTGCCGGCGTTTGGTGTGGAGATTATATATATATATATATATATATATATATATATACATATACATACTGTGTATGAAGGGATGCTTGTTTAAGGGGGGGGCAGAGATCTCAGTGTACCAGGCCACAAAATTTCTGTTGCTGCACCTGCCTTAGGGTGATTACCATAGACTCCAAAGAGCAGAGTTACTAGAGTTGAAGAGTGATGGGAGTTGTTGTGTGCTACTCCCAGGGAATCTGCCCAGGAAATCCAGTTCACCCAATCATCTTGAGAAGATGTTGTGGTGAGAGGGGTTGTCTCTTACCTGAATTAACCACATTCCTGTGTTATCAGATCTTCCAAGGGAGGCTAAATGAAAACGTATGCAATCTGCACTAACAGTGGAGGTTTGGAATTGAGGGTTGTCCAAGCTGCACAGATCCAGCATGAACTCATGACTGAAAGGCAGGAAAGTTTAAAATTCTCATATACCCAGTGTTCTGTGCACTGATGCCGGCAGCGGGCAGTTAGAAGGCCAGAGTGAAGCAGTGTGTACCCAACTCACGTGTTAGCGTGTTTAACTCCACATATCAAGGTATCTTTTTAAATGATGGTCCAACAATTCTGATTTGAAAAAAATATTTATTGATTCAAAATAGATAAAATCCAACTATGATAAAAAATTTAAATTGACAGTCTGATGGCTTACAGTAATTGAGTCCACAGATAATGTCCTTTAAGTTAGATGCATACAACTTTTACACTGGTGCAATTTTGGACTAACAGCTGTGTCTATCCCCCAGCATAAATTATGAACCACAGACTGGCAATCCTTCCAGCTGTATCAATTAACAAGGTCCACTCTCTGTAAGCACTGTTGGACCATCATTGGATCTCAGAGGCTGTCACAGTGTGCAAGTGAGACTTACCATACTGGGGTGCACTTATGAGGTGGTAGCCGCGGTTGAACCCAAGCTCCCTTATTCACTCATATTGAGATGCAATTTCCCAGGATTTGCTGAGGTTTTAAAGGAACCTCCGAGACAAAGCAAGTTTAAAGTCTCCAAGGCCCTACCTCATATAGTGGAGACGTGTGTAAGAACATGACCAGTCCTCTTTGGAGAGGGAACCTCTGAACAACTATTATTGAATGAGGATAATCCAGATTGTGGAATGTGGACAGATGACATGCATTTGAATGACACATGTAAAAGACCAGGGCATGCAGAATACTGATTTCCCTCTGGTTCCTGAGCATCTTTCTGGTCTGCCTGGACCTTAAATGTCCCGTTGGTAGATACAGTGTCAGCAAAAGTAACAAAGAAGCTGAGCTCTTGGTCTACCACAATCAAGATGTGTTTTTCTTTTCTGCTGTGGTGCACTACCGTGGTAGAGCATGACGTACATACCCCTGAAGGTGTGGTCATTAAGCAACGAATGTATTGCATACTTGGGGCATGGTGCAAAGATGTCAGGCAAGAAGTAAAGCAGATGCTGCAGCTTTGGGTCATTGAGGAGTCAAGAAGTAATTAGTACAGTCCCATTTACTTAGTCCCCAAACCTACAGGGGCAGTACATTTCTATAATGATTTTAGACACCTAAATAGAGTTTTGTACAATAAATTTTGATACTGCACCAGACTGTTATTATAATATACAAATTTAACATACAAATTACATAGAAAACCAGCCCTGTTATATCAGGATACAATTCCATATTTATGGGGCTGGAGGTGCTCCCGGAATAATGAAGACAATTCACTTCTCTAAGATTTTTGGGGACTAGCCCCGAAGAAGATTCCTTTTTTGGAGCACTCATTTACCGTATACAGTATGTTTTATTTTTGTTTAACAATATGGTTATTAACATTAAAACATAACTTTTATTTCCTTCTTATAAAATACATGGGGTGCAAAGGAGTACAAAAATAAGG
This sequence comes from Pseudophryne corroboree, assembly GCF_028390025.1. Lineage (NCBI taxonomy): Eukaryota > Metazoa > Chordata > Amphibia > Anura > Myobatrachidae > Pseudophryne > Pseudophryne corroboree. The sequence goes on from NC_086448.1 coordinate 406,451,059, forward strand.
GGACTCGTTTGCGTGTGATAGGTAAAATGGTACCAATAGCTATCACACCCTCATTATGTACAATAAAGTTATTCACAGTGCTCCTCTTGAGCGCTAAACTCTTTCTATAATGGAAAATCCCATATTATACAAAGGGTTTAAAGTCTCAGATTCCTAATACATCATGTGGTAGAACCTGAGACAATTACATAAGTAAACCATCACATCTACATTGGGGTCACGATTATTCATAAAAAAAGAAGAGTTTAGCATAATGACAGTTTAGTCCAGGTCTGGGAGGAGATCCCTCAGGAGACCATCCGCCACCTCATCAGGAGCATGCCCAGGCGTTGTAGGGATGTCATACAGGCACGTGGAGGCCACACACACTACTGAGCCTCATTTTGACTTGTTTTAAGGATATTACATCAAAGTTGGATCAGCCTGTAGTGTTTTTCCACTTTAATTTTGAGTGTGACTCCAAATCCAGACCTCCATGGCTTAATAAATTTGATTTCCATTGATAATTTTTGTGTGATTTTGTTGTCAGCACATTCAACTATGTAAAGAACAAAGTATTTAATAAGAATATTTCATTCATTCAGATCTAGGATGTGTTATTTTAGTGTTCCCTTTATTTTTTTGAGCAGTGTGTATATATATATATATATATATATATATATATACACACACACACACACACACACACACACACACACACCATTGAAAGTTGTATCACCATAACCCTTTACTGATAGGTGGTTATTTTCATATATCCACTGTGTCAACGTTACTACAATGCATCAGTATGTTGTATCTTTGCTGTCGGCTACAATACAACAATTATGATGCACTAGGTTTCAAAATATGTAACAATTGGATTTCACAATATCACAAGACTGTAGCTGTAGGGAGGTTCACCATTACTAGTCACCGCTTTTCATTGTATCTTATTCAAAGAAATGTATTACAAGGGAGCGAACATCTCCCTGCGGCTATTAGCTTATATATATTTTTTGTTGTGTGCTTGTATGTCATCAGACCTTTACATTTTGGCCTCATGAGGGCATATCAATGTCAACACCATTGAGGGCATGTCCCTTTACGGGGTTTAAGTACATATATGTGCACCCTTAAAAATTATATCACCATAACCCGTCATAAGTCGGTGTATACCTTTAATCAAGAATATTCCTTTAAACAGGGATATCACTTTAAATGCCAAATGCTAAGTTAGCACAATTCCTCTAATTTCTGCACTATATTATGTACATAAAGAAAATTATTTAGCAATAGTACAATAGTACACAGGCTGCAGCTATGGGAAGATTTCCTGAGAGATTCAGCATTGCTCATCACCATGATACATTGAATCTTTTAAACAAGATCAATAATATATGTACATAAAGATAATTATTTAGCAATAATACAATAAATTGTTTCACAGGCTGTAGCTATTGGAGGATTTCCTGGAAGAATCAGCATTGCTCATCATGGTACATTATATCTTTTAAAAAAGATCAATAATAAGGGAACAAACACTTCCCTGTTGCTGTTAGTATTTTATATAGTATGTTTGTATATCACTGGATCTTTATCTTAAGATTTGTCCTCACAAAGGCATATCCATATCAGCATCACAGACTGTAAATATAAAGCAGGAGTATTGTCTCACCATCATTGGTTAATAAAAAACGATATCATTCCATTATAGTGATGGGTGCCCATATTAAAGAGGTGATCACGTACAGTGTGCGGTGAAAGACAAAACGTCTTTTTTCTCCGCACTGCACCACTCTGTAACATGGGTCTCTCCTTGCTAAACAATTAGCATATATTATCCCACAACACTTTATGCATTTGAACACTGATGGATATGTTAAGATTAATGTGGATATAAAGAGGTAGTATGGCATGTAATGCAATCACCCCCTTCTGCTTCCTATCGTCATCCATGGAGCGGACGATGGATGAGAGTGGGAGCGGATGCCATGCTCATACAAAAATAGCCACCGTGCCCCTCCGAAATCCCATATTCGGTATTAGCTGGACCCTGATACCTGTGGCATTGCAGGATCCAGATGAACCGGGGGGGGACACCTGTGAAAGAAGAGAGGGAGGGATGGTGGTTGTTGTACCGGACCACTGCTATGGTTAGCGCACTGCCAGGTACAGCTTCCCAGACCCACGATCACCGTTGACACGCTGCCTAGGACTTCCTCATTAAAACACTGATCGCGGTTAGCACCATGCTGAATACGTCCTCTAATATGTCCTCCTCCGGACTGCTGTCTGCGGTTGGTGCACCGCCTGATGCGGCTTTCCAACCCACAATCACATATGACACACTGCCAGGGATTTTTACATAGGAGCACCGATCTCAGTTGGCTTCTTGCTAGATACGGCTTCCTCCTGCAGTGAGGAGCCATTACAGGTCACAGCTGAACATACATTTCGCCCTCGGCCTGAGGCTGGTGATCAAGCCCGAGGGCGAAACGTACGTTCAGCTGAGACCTGTAAAGATCCAGTGATAAACAAACACACTATATAAATACTAACAGCAGCAGGGAAGTGTTTGTTCCCTTATTATTGATCTTTTCTAAAAGATATAATGTACCATGGTGATGAGCAATGCTGATTCTTCCAGGAAATCCTCTCATAGCTACAGCCGGTGAAACAATTTATTGTACTATTGCTAAATAATTTTCTTCACTGCAGGAGGAAGCCGTATCCAGCAAGAAGCCAACCGAGATCGGTGCTCCTATGTAAAAATCCCTGTACATAATATGGGGGTGATTCCGAGTTGATTGTAGCCCTGCAAAATTTTGCAGGGCTGCGATCATGACCATAGACATGTGTGGGATTCCCAGCGCAGGGCTATCCCACCCCACATGTCAGTGCCGCCGCCCCCCCCCCACATAAGTGCAAATGCATTGCACAGCTTTGTGCTTTAGGAGTAGCTCTCAGCCAGCGCAGCTTTAGCATGCTGGCTGGGAGCTACTCATTGCTCCCCAGCCCGCAGTGGCTGCATGTGACATCACGCAGCCGCTGCAATCCTCCCCCTGCATGGTCCGGCCACACCTGCATTGGCCAGACCGTGCCCACGAAATGGCAGCCAAACACCGCATTCCAACCCCCCCCCCCCTGCCCAGCAACCAGAGGCAATCAGGCAGAGGCAATCGGACCGCAGTGATGGCCCTCGGCCATCTGGCATGTGCCGGCGCACTGTGGCACCGGTGCATGCGCAGTTCTGACCCGATCACACCGCTGTGATAAACTGCAGCATGCAATCGGGTCAGAATGACCGCCATAGTGCAGAAATCAGAGGAATTGTGCTAACTTGGCATTTGGCATTTAAAGTGATATCCCTGTTAAAAGGAATATTCTTGATTAAAGGTATACACCGATTTATGACGGGTTATGGTGATATAATTCTTAATGGTGCACATATATGTACTTACACTCCATGAAGGGACATGCCCTCAATGGTGTTGACATTGATATGCCCTCATGAGGCCAAAATGTAAAGGTCTGATGACATACAAACACACAACAAAAAATATATATAAGCTAATAGCCGCAGGGAGATGTTTGCTCCCTTGTAATAAATTTCTTTGAATAAGATACAATGCAAAGTGGTGACTAGTAATGATGAATCTCCCTACAGCTACAGTCTTGTGATATTGTGAAATCCAATTGTTACATATTTTGAAACCTAGTGCATCATAATTGTTGTATTGTAGCCGACAGCAAAGATACAACCTACTGATGCATTGTAGTAACGTTGACACGGTGGATATATGAAAATAACCACCTATCAGTAAAGGGTTATGGTGATACAACTTTCGACGGTGTGTGTGTATATACATGTGTATTTACATTCCATGAGGGATATGCCCTTAATATCATTGAGCTCATAAACTAAAAGTGTGACCTGTATGCATCTGTTTGTGGTGATGACATTGAATATAAACTAAGAGCCGCAGTGAGATGCTTGTTCCCCTGAAATAAATCTCTTTAAATAAGATACAATGCAAAGTGGTGATTAGCAATGTTAAATATCCCTATGGCTGCAGTCTTGTGATATAGTGGAATCCAATTGTTGCATATTTTAATATTTTGTGCATAATAATTGTATTGTAGCCGATAGCAAAGATACTAAATATTGATACATCGCAGGAGTGTTGATATAGTGGATATATGGAAATAACCACTTATTAGTAAATGCTGGGATTTAAAATATGTCATTATGCTAAACTCTTCTTTTTTTATGAATAATCGTGACCCCAATGTAAATATGATGGTTTAATTATGTAATTCTCTCAGGTTCTACCAAATGATGTATTAGGAATCTGAGACTTTAAACCCTTTATATAATATGGGATTTTCCATTATAGAAAGAGTTTAGCATTCAAGAAGAGCACTGTGAATAACTTTGTTGTACATAATGAGGGTGTAATAGCTATTGGTACCATTTTACCTATCACATGCAAACGAGTCCCCTTATTTTTGTACTCCTTTGCACCCCATATATTTTATAAGAAGGAAATAAAAGTTATGTTTTAATGTTAATAACCATATTGTAAAACAAAAATAAAACATATACGGTAAAAGAGTGCTCAAAAAAAGGAATCTTCTTCGGGGCTAGTCCCCAGAAACCTTAGAGACCTAAATAGAGTTCCTGGTTTGAATCATACCTGCTACCTTGTGGGGATGAACTGGTAGAAAATTTGGCACATAGACGGTATGTTTCAACACTAGACCTTAAGGAAGGATACTGGCAAGTTCCTCTAATTCAGTCTGCCAAGGTGAAGACTACCTTCTTGATGCCTGATGGCCTATAAAGTCATTGGTGTTTCTACCATGGGTACAATGTGTGTGGTGCACATGGGCTCCTGGGTCTAGGGTGCCCACACTGCACTCATGCTGTTTTAATACTTACCTTTCCAGAGTCCAGCATCGGTTGCTGCATCCGCAGCAAAAATTAGTCCCAAATGGCCGCCGTGCATGTGCAGTAAGAAATTAGACTCTGCACCATGGTGGGTACCATGTTTCTGGACACTTTTGCATGCACAGTAGACTCAGGCACATTGCTAGAGCCTATGGTGCTGTGGAGAGGAAGGGGCCCACCCAGAGTCTGCCCATGGACCCCCTACTCTCTTAAAATGCCCCTGTATAAAGTGTTTTGTTTTTACCTTTATAGGGCCCCAGTGACATTCCAGAAGGCCAAGGATAGGCTGTAGCCAAACCAGATGTGTGCCACAGCCTATCCAAATTACATTGTCATATATACTGAAGACTGGGAAACACACAAAGTCCAAAAAGTACTGGATAGTTTAAGAAAGCATGGGTTAAAGGGCTAATCTAGCTAAGTGTATTATCAGACTTTCAGAGGCCAATTACCTCAGAAATGTGATTATAATCGGACAACTAAAACCCCAACTATGAAAAGTGGAGGGAGTTAAGTTCTGGCTAAGAAGCTCCATTACGAGACAAATGAGGACTTTCCTTGGCTGGTAGGCTATTACCAATGTTTCATTCCAAACTTTGCGTCCAGAGTATTACCTTTGATAGAGACCCTGAAGGAAAGCGAAAGAGGGGATATGTGGTGAAAGAGACTGTTTCTCACCTGAATTGTCCACATTCCTCTAGGATCAGATCCCTCCAAGGGAGGCTAAAGTAAAACCTGTGCAGTCAGCACTAGCAGTGGAGATTTGGAATTGAGGGTTTTCCAAGCTGCATTGATCCAGCAGGAACTCATCACTAAGAGACAAAACTATCATACATTCAGTGTTTTGTGCACTGATGCCAGCAGCAGGCAGTTAGTAGGCCAGAGTCTCCTTAGTGTCAGGCACTGATGATATTAGCTGTGCCAGTGGAGCACAGCAAATTGGGGCTACATGCCCTTTCAGCAGACTGACCATTAAGTACTTTAGTGCTGGGAGATTTGTTTGCCCCTAAAACTGTTATTCCACCAATACATACCTTACTGGTTTATATTGAGAGGCACACATCAGTCGGCGCACAAGACCCTTGCACCACTTTTTGATTTATCTTACATACTGTACTGAGTACCTGGTAATACCGGCAGGTCTTGTTGCAGCTCAAACCATACAGCTTTATCCCCTGGCCCATTTGTTTGCACCTGTCTGTTTAATTTTATGTGTCTGTTTGTCCAGGCTTATGTCTATACATAAAAACAAGATATACTGTATATTCAAGTGCGCTGTCAGCATCACCTGATATGGGGATGGGTGAAGTCCCCTAAAAGTTTAGACAAAAATATACAGAAGTTTATCAGCGCTGGCTGTAAACATTAAAAGGACAGTTTGTATATGTATATAAAACAATTTATTAAACATTTATAATCAAATGTATAAAAATAACCCAATTAGAGTCGCAATGTTTTGTAAGCACTTTTCAATAATACTTCATACCACTTGGGTATCCTGTGTTTTGGTCCGTTTGCTTGGCTAGGGCACTTTCCAACAGAAGGCAATATCACTTTAATGTGCAGCATTTACCATGCTTTAGGCAATCCCCATAGGAATATTTCCTTTAGCAATGTAATGGGAAGACAAAGCTTGTCCTGGCGCAAGGTGCTACAGTGAAGTTCATGGAAGCAGAAGTGTCCAAAAGAGTACCAAAGCTTCAAGGGAAGCTTGTGCTTATATCCAGCAAAACGCATTGAGCTATTTGATTTTCCACCAAGCCACCTTTTGATTGATTGATCCACTGTGGGATATTCCTGTTGGACCATCCAAGCCTTGGTACTGTTTTGGACACTTCTGCTTCCACGAACTTCACCTTGCGCCAGGACAAGCTCTGTAGAATATTTGACATTTATATGGAACAAGGAACAGAATGCTTTCCAGAATCGAGACATGAATTGGACCCCTTTATCAGAGACAATCTCAGTTGGTAATCCATACAGCCTAAAGATCTCAGAAATGAATAGTTGACTTAACTTTTAAAAATCTATCTACAACACCCCGATAGTGGTGAAACCTTTGGATGCTGTTAAATTAGTGACTAAGTCAGTGGGACACTAGGGAATTAACAATGGATGTAGTGAACCCATAGGTGCTTTACAAAGAGCTTTATGCTGAGCACACTTGGTACAGGATACCACAAAAGCTTGGGTGGAGTGGATGCAAAAATGACAGGACTGAGGATTAGATAGATCTTTATAGACTCTTCTTCTTTGCTTTGTGTGAGAGAATGAGATAAGGTATCCGCTTTTGTGTTCTGGTGACCCAGACAATACGTGAGCTTGAAATCAAATCAGGAGAAGAAATGAGACCAGCAAGCCTGATATGGAGATTGACAATGCATAGACTTCAGGAATGTAGGTGATAATAGAGAATTGAGTCCCTTCTAACAGATAACACCACTCCTCATTAGCAATCTTGATGGCTAATAGCTCCTTCTCACCAATGGGGTAATTTCTCTATGCAGGAGAGAATTTCTTAAAGAAAAAGCCACAGGGATGTATCTTGTTATCAGAAGTTTTCTGGAATAAAACAGCCACTGATCCTTCTAAGGAGGCATCAACCTTCACAATGAAGGGCTGTTGGTATCCAGTTGATGTAGTACTGAGCAGAGATGCATGCTTGCTTAAGATTTTGAAAAGCCATTTTAGCTTCAGGAGGCCATTGAGAAGAATTTTTTTTTACAGGTGATGCCACTAAGGTTGAAAACCCTCGGTGAAATTTGCTGAGTGGACTTTATTGAAGAGGGCTCAGACCAAGAAAAGATAGCTTTAACTTTATCAGGATCCATTTGTAGGCTGGTACCAGATATGATAAAGCCCAAGAAGGAGGTGGAAGGACCCTCAAAAATATTTTTTTCTTATTTTGCCGAACAGACGATGTGACCTCAGATGATGGAGAACTTCACTCACATGCTTGCGATGAAGAGGAATATCTGGAGAAAAAAATAATCTTATCCTGATATACCACAACTATTTGATAAAGAAGATCCTGGAAAATCTTGTTCACAAATTGCTGGAACACCGACAAGGCATTGCTAAGACTGAATGGCATAACGAAATATTCATAATGACCATCCCTTGTGTTGAATGAAGTCTTCCATTCATCACCAGCTGTAATACATATCAGATTGTACGTCCCTCTGAGGTCCAGCTTGGTAAATACTTTTGCTTCTGTGACTCTATCAAACAATTCAGTAATCAGAGGTAAAGGATATCATTTTTTAATTGTAATGTCACTGAGTCCCCTATAGTCGATACATGGCTTTAAGCCTTGATCCTTCCTTTTCACAAAAGCAAAAGATGATGGTCGTATAAACCCTTTGGCCAAGTTTTCTTTCATGTATTCGGACATGGCAGTTGTCTCTGGGAGTGATAAAGGGTAGGAGTGGTTTTTCCAAGAATTAAATCAATAGGACATTCCCACTCATGGTGAGTAGGTATTTGATATGTGCCTTCCTTGATGAATATGTCCTGAAATGGATGATATTGTGGAGGTAGCTTTTGAAGTAAGGCAGAAAAGGGGAATGACCTTCTGGAGGCATGAAGTATGACAGCTCTTGTCCCAAGACAAGATGTGCATCTTAGACCCATCCAGATGTGTGTCATGATACTGGAACCAAGGGAGATCCAATAGCATGGAGTGGGACACCTTAGGAAAAATGTAAAAAATAAATTTGCTTCGAATGCAGAGCCTCAATTTGAAGTTTGAGAGGAGCATTCCGTGAGGTAACTGACCCACTGGGAAAGATGCTTCCATCCACCACAGAGAGATATATAGCATGAGGTAGTGCATCAATGGGTAGGTAATGATACCTCACAGAGGAAGCTGATATGAAGTTTTCTGCTGCTCCAGAATCGAGAAGAGCAGATATAGGGGGCCATTCCAAGTTGATCGCACTCTGCTGATTTTCGCTGCGCGGTGATCAGGTCTCTACTGTGCATGCGTATGCACCACAATGCGTACGTGCATCGTATGGGTACAATGTGTATTGTTGCTGAGCTATGGATTTAATGAAGAATCCATACACACAGCCAATCACAAGAAGATTGACAGAAAGAGGGCGTTTATGGGTGTCAACTGACCATTTTCTGGGAGTGGTAGGGAAAACGCAGGCATGTCCGGCTGTTTGGAGGGCGGGTGTATGACGTAAATTCCGGCACCAAAAAGACTGAAATGATCGCAAGGGCTGAGTAAGTTCAGACCTACTCTGAAACTGCACAAAATGTTTTTGCAGAGCTCGGCTGCACAGGCGTTCGCACACTTGCAAAGTGAAAATACACTCCCCCGTGGGTGGAGACTATGCATTTGCACGGCTGCTAAATACAGCTAGCGAGCGATCAACTCGGAATGAGGGCCAAAGAGAATTGTCTGGAATCGGAACAGAGAAGAACTGGAATTACAGGATTCTTTTTAGTTGGAGAGGTATTTAAAACTCCCAGCCTCTTCTCTCCACCAGAGATTAAGAGATTCTACTTCCCAGACATTTGTAACAGGGTCCTACAAAGTGGTAAGAATCACCACAGTACATACATAAATTGAACTGGTGTCTTCATCCTCAGGAATCGGTTACATAGGCGAGGAGTGGGCCGGGGCTTAGGATGGTCGCCATTTAAATACTCCAAGGGCCTTTCACATATGCGCAAATCAATTTTATTGCAGAGACATCAACTCATCCAACTTCACAGGACACAAGATCATTCTCCATCCTCTCCAATAAACTTTGCTAGAAACTAGGGAACAACTGCTCTTTGTTCCATTGCAACTGAGATGCAAGGGTCTGAAAACAAACAATGTATTGCCCCATGGTTCTAGTGCCTTGCTAGATTTGCAACATGCCCATGAAAGTGGATGAAGAATAACCTGGCTCATCAAAAATCTTCCGGAACATTTCAATGAATTTGGCATAGTTCTCAAGAAGCGGATCAGATGTCTCCTAGAGGGGTGAAACCTAGTTTAATGCTGAATTGGTAAGAAGTGATACAATGTAGCAGGGACATGCAGTGGGGTAAATGGATCAGGAGGCATTGGCTAGTACCAGAGTCAGATTTACACACAATATATGAGCCAAAGGGTTCATGTGGGCATTATGCAAAAGTGCAGAGGTATAAACTCCTGGAAATTTGATGAGATTGGATCAGAGAAGTACGGAAAAGGTAGGCAGGGGAGGCACCATAGACTTTTTACTCCAGAGTTTTGACTATAAAAATGATTATAATAATACAAAGTAGATATTTCTAATATATTGTTTGTATTTCTCATATACTTTATAGAGTCAAAACTCTGGCACAAATGCTAGTATGACAGGAAAGGCTCTGCCTCACCCCACCACACAGCACTGCAATAAAGGCCACCCTGGTTTAGCAGTAAGGAAACTTGAAGCTTGCAAGGTGAAGTGCACATTGCATTGGTTGTGGAATCCTTGGCACAGCTTGGTTGATCCGTCAAATTTGCCTGGCATTGGAAGTCTCACGGGAGAGGAAGTCGATAAAGGAACTATGGGGGTCATTCCGAGTTGATCGCTCGCTAGCAGTTTTTAGCAGCCATGCAAACGATATGCCGCTGCCCACTGGGAGTGTATTTTAGCTTAGCAGAAGTGCGAATGAATGGATCGCAGAGCGCCAGCAAAAAACTTTTGTGCAGTTTCAGAGTAGCTCAACCTACTCAGCGCTTGTGATCACTTCAGACCATTCAGTTCTGGATTTGACGTCACAAACCCGCTCTGCATCCTCCCAGCCATGCCTGCATTTTCCCTGGCATGCCTGCGTTTTTTCGAACACTCCCTGAAAACGGTCAGTTGACACCCAGAAATGCCCACTTCATGTCAATCACTCTGCGACAGCCAGTGCGACTGAAATGCTTCGCTAGACCCTGTGTGAAAATACCTTGTTTGTTGTACCCGTACGTCGCGTGTGCGCATTGCGCCACAAACACATGCGCAGAACTGCCGTTTTTTAACCTGATCGCTGCGCTGCGAACAAATGCAGCTAGCGATCAACTCTGAATGACCCCATATAAGTGGTTGGAGAGCTCTTGGTGGTGTGAGTGGATGAGCGGGATGAGGCCAGTGAATATTATATATTATCATTGTGAGAAAAGAGGTTTCTCAAGCCTTGCACTTGTTGCTTCTGCATTGCCTCCAGTCACTCTAACCATTCTGCAATGAGTTGCAGAAGATTAGAGTTAACTCCTGGGTTCTGTGCTGAAACCATTTTCTCAGTGCTTACTGTCAGGCTTGGAATTGTTTGTGGGTCTGGTCTAGGAATTGCCATGGGAGTAGAGCACGGAAGGCTTGGTCGAAAGCTAGGCAGATTAATATAGCTTTTGTTCATGCAGGATAGGAGAGTGACGATAGATAAGGTGGTTTTGTACTTATTATGTAGTGTGTAACCGACAAGCTATTTCGGATTGCTGAAACACAAGGCTTAGATGTTTTGACAGTACCAGCTTCTAAGGATCACTAGGTTGTGACCAGTTTCTTAGGCTCAGATGCTGGAGTGCTTGGTTCCTGATAATTGGTCGGTGGGGTTGTCTGACCACTAATTGACTCCCAATTGAATCCTGACTGGTCAGCTGATCTCTATTGAAATAGCTGCTTCCAGCTGATGCAGAATCCTGCTTTACTCCACTATTGTTCTGCAGACATGAGACAAGAACAAAGATGGTGGTGCCCGGTGCCAGCTCCACGTAGAAGGCCAATCACCTAGGTTGCAGAGAAAGGAGATGGACAATGTCCTGTGGCCACTGACAGAGACATGCGGCCACATCACTGTAGAGCAGGAGAGGTGATAGAGTACCAGGCAGGGAAGCACTATGCATGCTCGTTTTGTGACACCCATCACCTTCTGTCTCCCTTTTACCCTCTGCTCTCCCCATCACCCTTTTCCTCTTCTTGTCACTCTTCATCTCCCCATTACCATCTGACTATCACCCTCTACCTCTCTATGTCTGCCTCTTCCTGTCAGGCTCTGTCTCTTCCTGATAGTCTCTGGCTTTCGCTGTCACTCTCTGCCTTTCCCTGCCAGATGTTGACCCCCTACCCTTCATCCTATTCCTCTCCCCGTAACCCAACACCTCTCCTTTCTTCCTCTGCCCATCACTGTTGTTCTATCTCTGTCACTGTCTTCCTCTCCTTGTCAGACTCTTCCACTCATATATAGTAACATAGTAACATAGTTAATGAGGTTGAAAAAAGACAAAATGTCCATTGAGTTCAACCTGTATTATAATTCTTACACTAATCTGTATGTAACTATAGTTTAACTATAATGACCCAGATGAATTTATGTTTTTAAGTCTAAATAACAACTTAAATTCATGCTTTTTCTAAACTTTTCTTCCTTTAAATATTATATCCTTGGATATTTCTTTCAGCTAGGAATTTATCTAATCCATTTTTAAACATATTGACTGAGTCCAACATTACTACTTTCTCTGACAGGGAATTCCAAAATGTTACTGCCCTTATTGTGAAAAACTCTTTCCTTCATTGAGTATGACATTTTCTCTCCTCTTACCTCAGAGGATGGCCACTGTGAGGATACGGATTCTCTGATCACTCAGGTAAACAGTTTAGTAAAGCAGCAAATGCCCTTTATTGTAAATATACACCTACAGTACACAATAACATTAACAACTGCAAGCCAGGATAGTATCTTACTTACTAAATCCCCACAGTAGTTTAGGATTACAGATGACTGTGATCTCCTGCTGTTACACACTGGCAGTATTCTGGTATCTCCTAACCTGAAATACCAGCTCAGACAGTGTCCTTCGCCATGGATTCTCTCCACTGATGGCACCGCAAAGCCTAGTCAGCGCCTGCACTCCAGAAGTACATCCACTCTCTGACCTTCTGTGCAGATCTCTCCCTCACCAGAAGAGCTCACTCCTCGTGTGATAACCTCCCCTGTCTATTCATCACATAAGCTGGTCAGTCAGGAGGTCACAGAGGAGTGGAGATGAGGTGTATGGGCTCCTGTACACAATGGGGTGCATAGGATCAGATTACCTACAGCTCCATACAGAAACTGTTTACTACTTAACTAGTGATGAGCGGGTTCGGTTTCCGAGAAACCGAACCCCCCCGAACTTTACCCTTTTTACACGGGTCTGAGCCATACTCTGATTCTCCCGTATGGCTCGGTTAACCCGAGCGCGCCCGAACGTCATCATCCCGCTGTCAGATTCTCGCGAGATTCGGATTCTATATAAGCAGCCGCACGTCGCCGCCATTTTCACACGTGCATTGAGATTGATAGGGAGAGGACGTGGCTGGCGTCCTCTCCGTTTATAATTGTAGAAGAGACAGTTGATTGCTTGTTTTATTACTAATTGTGGGGAGGATTGGGGAGCAGCTGTTAGGACTCGGAGTAGAGTGCAGAGTTTTGCTGATAGTGACCACCAGTTTTTTTTTTATCCGTTCTCTGCCTGAAAAAAACGCTCCATACCATATCTGTGCTCAGTGTGCTGCATGATATATCTGTGCTGAGTGCTCACACTGCTTAATTGTGGGGACTGGGGAGCAGCTATAGCAGGAGTACAGTGCACAGTTTTGCTGACAGTGACCACCAGTATACGTTTGTCTGCCTGAAAAACACTCCTGTGGTGGCTTTTTTTTATACTAGTTTAGCAGTCTGCTGACAGTGTCCACCAGGTCCATTATACTGTATATAGCAGTACGGTAGGCCACTGCTGTACCTACCTCTGTGTCGTCACTCGTCGTCCATAAGTATACTATCCATCCATCTACATTGTATACCTGTGGTGTCTTTTTTTCTTTATACTAGTAGTACTAGTTTAGCAGTCTGCTGACAGTGTCCACCAGGTCCATTATACTGTATATAGCAGTACGGTAGGCCACTGCTGTACCTACCTCTGTGTCGTCAGTCACTCGTCATCCATTAATAATAAGTATACTATCCATCCATCTACATTGTATACCTGTGGTGGCTTTTTTTTTTTATACTAGTAGTACTAGTTTAGCAGTCTGCTGACAGTGTCCACCAGGTCCATTATACTGTATATAGCAGTACGGTAGGCCACTTCTGTACCTACCTCTGTGTCGTCACTCGTCGACCATAAGTATACTATCCATCCATCTACATTGTATACCTGTGGTGTCTTTTTTTCTTTATACTAGTAGTACTAGTTTAGCAGTCTGCTGACAGTGTCCACCAGGTCCATTATACTGTATATAGCAGTACAGTAGGCCACTGCTGTACCTACCTCTGTGTCGTCCATAAGTATACTATCCATCCATCTACATTGTATACCTGTGGTGTCTTTTTTTTCTTTATACTAGTAGTACTAGTTTAGCAGTCTGCTGACAGTGTCCACCAGGTCCATTATACTGTATATAGCAGTACGGTAGGCCACTGCTGTACCTACCTCTGTGTCGTCACTCGTCGTCCATAAGTATACTATCCATCCATCTACATTGTATACCTGTGGTGCCTTTTAGTTGTGCGCATTAAAATATGGAGAACAAAAATGTGGAGGTTAAAAAAATAGGGAAAGATCAAGATCCACTTCCACCTCGTGCTGAAGCTGCTGCCACTAGTCATGGCCGAAACGATGAAATGCCATCAACGTCGTCTGCCAAGGCCGATGCCCAATGTCATAGTACAGAGCATGTAAAATCCAAAACACAAAAGATCAGTAAAATGACCCAAAAATCAAAATTAAAAGCGTCTGAGGAGAAGCGTAAACTTGCCAATATGCCATTTACGACACTGGGGTAAATTTACTAAGAATCGTATTTTCCCGTTTGAGGTCAAAGTTCAATCACGAATGACATCGAAAGTGTAAATATGCAACTTTTTGAATTGATTACGACTAATTTACTAAGCTGCCGTATTCTGCATTTTCGGTTTTTCCGATGTCGATGTCATTCGTTTTTTTAGGCAGTGTTTTACGTGAGTGACTTATAAAACACTGCCGACTTTAATACAATGAATCTCAGCCGGATCTGAGAGATCCTTGCTGGGCTTCATTGTGCACCTTGTAAAAAAAAAAAATGTTTAAACTTAAATAAAAAATTGCGTGGGGTCCCCCCTCCTAAGCCAAACCAGCCTCGGGCTCTTTGAGCCGGTCCTGGTTGCAAAAATATGGGGAAAAAATTGACAGGGGTTCCCCCATATTTAAACAACCAGCACCGGGCTCTGCGCCTGGTCCTGGTTCTAAAAATACGGGGGACAAAAAGCGTAGGGGTCCCCCGTATTTTTTAAACCAGCACCGGGCTCCACTAGCTGGACAGATAATGCCACAGCCGGGGGTCACTTTTATACAGCGCCCTGCGGCCGTGGCATTAAATACCCAACTAGTCACCCCTGGCCAGGGTACCCTGGAGGAGTGGGAACCCCTTCAATCAAGGGGTCCCCCCCCTCCAGCCACCCAAGTGCCAGGGGTGAAGCCCGAGGCTGTCCCCCCCCATCCAATGGGCTGCGGATGGGGGGCTGATTGCCTTTGTTGTAAGTTATGAATATTGTTTTTAGTAGCAGTACTACAAGTCCCAGCAAGCCTTCCCCGCAAGCTGGTACTTGGAGAACCACAAGTACCAGCATGCGGCGGAAAACCGGGCCCGCTGGTACCTGTAGTAGTACTACTACTAAAAAAATACCCCAATAAAGACATAACACACACACCTTGAAAGTATAACTTTAATGCATACATACACACCACCATATACACATACTTACCTTATGTTCACACGAGGGTCGGTCCTCTTCTCCATGTAGAATCCATGGTGTACCTGTTGAATAATTCTACTCACCAAATCCAGTGTAGAGGGCTCCTCGGATAATCCATTTGTAATCCACGTACTTGTAAAAAAAAAAAAACTGACACCCGACCACGAACTGAAAGGGGCCCCATGTTTTCACATGGGACCCCTTTCCCCGAATGCCAGAAACCCCCTCTGACTTATGTCTAAGAGGGTTCCATCAGCCAATCAGGGAGCGCCACGTTGTGGCACCCTCCTGATCGGCTGTGTGCTCCTGTACTGTCTGACAGGCGGCACACGGCAGTGTTACAATGTAGCGCCTATGTGCTCCATTGTAACCAATGGTGGGAACTTTGTGGTCAGCGGGTGACCGAAAGTAACCTCACCGCTGACCACAAAGTTCCCACCATTGGTTATAATGGAGCGCATAGGCGCTACATTGTAACACTGCCGTGTGCCGCCTGTCAGACAGTCAGGGCCGGTTCTTAGTCTTGTGGCGCCCCGGGCAAAATATGGGGGCGTGGCTTCAAATGGGGCGTGGTTACGACGCTAAAAGAAAAAGAAAAAAAAAGTATACTTACCATCTCCGTTCCTGATCCAGACCGCTGCAGATCCCCATCCGCCAGCGGCGCCGCTCTTCTCCTCTCTTCGATCTATGGGAGAGACATTATTACGTCTCTCCCATAGAACAGCATAGACACTAGAGGTCAATTATGACCCCTAGTGTCTGTGCCACTATGCTGTGCACAGCAAAGGTCCTCTACATGAAGGGAAACTAGACCGTAGCGTCTAGTTTCCCTTCATGGAGCGGACCTTTACTGTGCGGTGCGCGATGACGTCATCGCGCACGGCACAACTAAGGTCCTCTCAATGAAGGGAAACTAGACGCTACGCGTCTGGTTCCCTTCAAAGCGGGGGGGCACAGCAGGGCACTGCGGGGGGCACAGTGGCGGATCTTGCCCTGGTGCGGCGCCCTCCGGATGGCACCGGCGCCCTCCGGAAGGCGGCGCCCCGGGCAAAAGTACCGCTTACCCGTGGCAAGAACCGCCACTGCAGACAGTACAGGAGCACACAGCCGATCAGGAGTGTGCCACAACGTGGCGCTCCCTGATTGGCTGATGGAACCCTCTTAAACATAAGTCAGAGGGGGTTTCTGGCATTCGGGGAAAGGGGTCCCATGTGAAAACATGGGGCCCCTTTCAGTTCGTGGTCGGGTGTCCGTTTTTTTATTTTTACAAGTACGTGGATTACAAATGGATTATCCGAGGAGCCCTCTACACTGGATTTGGTGAGTAGAATTTATTCAACAGGTACACCATGGATTCTACATGGAGAAGAGGACCTACCCTCGTGTGAACATAAGGTAAGTATGTGTATATGGTGGTGTGTATGTATGCATTAAAGTTATACTTTCAAGGTGTGTGTGTTATGTCTTTATTGGGGTATTTTTTTAGTAGTAGTACTACAGGTACCAGCGGGCCCGGTTTTCCGCCGCATGCTGGTACTTGTGGTTCTCCAAGTACCAGCTTGCGGGGGAGGCTTGCTGGGACTTGTAGTACTGCTACTAAAAACAATATTCATAACTTACAACAAAGGCTATCAGCCCCCCATCCGCAGCCCATTGGATGGGGGGGGACAGCCTCGGGCTTCACCCCTGGCCCTTGGGTGGCTGGAGGGGGGGACCCCTTGATTGAAGGGGTTCCCACTCCTCCAGGGTACCCCGGCCAGGGGTGACTAGTTGGGTATTTAATGCCACGGCCGCAGGGCGCTGTATAAAAGTGACCCCCGGCTGTGGCATTATCTGTCCAGCTAGTGGAGCCCGGTGCTGGTTTCAAAAATACGGGGGACCCCTACGCTTTTTGTCCCCCGTATTTTTGGAACCAGGACCAGGCGCAGAGCCCGGTGCTGGTTGTTTAAATATGGGGGAACCCCTGTCAATTTTTTTCCCATATTTTTGCAACCAGGACCGGCTCAAAGAGCCCGAGGCTGGTTTGGCTTAGGAGGGGGGACCCCACGCAATTTTTTTTGAAAAAATTAACACTTTCCCATCCCCCTTCCCACTGATAAACATGCACGGATCTCATGGATCCCTGCATGCCTATCCAAACACAGGGAAAAAAAGCAGGTCTGTTTTTTTTTAGCACCTTTTTACGATTTGTATTTCTGCACGGCAGTGTTTGGCTATTGTCGGCAGTGTTTGTGATTTGCACTTTTTAGTAAATTCCCGATTTCTACCAAATTGCAGGCGTATTTGACCGATTCTGTATTGATTCGTGATTTTTTCCTAGGACTTCCAAAATATTACGAATGCCCTCATCACTGTCGTGATTTTTGCTTAGTAAATTACCGAGATGACACTTTGAAGAAAAAACGGCATCTCTGTCAAAATCAGGACCTTAGTAAATATACCCCACGGAGTGGCAAGGAACGGCTGAGGCCCTGGCCTATGTTCATGGCTAGTGGTTCAGCTTCACATGAGGATGGAAGCACTCATCCTCTCGCTAGAAAAAAGAAAAGACTTAAGCTGGCAAAAGCACAGCAAAGAACTGTGCGTTCTTCGAAATCACAAATCCCCAAGGAGAGTCCAATTGTGTCGGTTGCAATGCCTGACCTCCCCAACACTGGACGGGAAGAGCTTGCGCCTTCCACCATTTGCACGCCCCCTGCAAGTGCTGGAAGGAGCACCCGCAGTCCAGTTCCTGATAGTCAAATTAAAGATGTCAGTGTTGAAGTACACCGGGATGAGGATATGGGTGTTGCTGGCGCTGGGGAGGAAATTGACAAGGAGGATTCTGATGGTGAGGTGGTTTGTTTAAGTCAGGCACCCGGGGAGACACCTGTTGTCCGTGGGAGGAATATGGCCATTGACATGCCTGGTCAAAATACAAAAAAAATCAGCTCTTCGGTGTGGAATTATTTCAACACAAATGCGGACAACAGGTGTCAAGCCGTGTGTTGCCTTTGTCAAGCTGTAATAAGTAGGGGTAAGGACGTTAACCACCTCGGAACATCCTCCCTTATACGTCACCTGCAGCGCATTCATCATAAGTCAGTGACAAGTTCAAAAACTTTGGGCGACAGGGGAAGCAGTCCACTGACCACTAAATCCCTTCCTCTTGTAACCAAGCTCCCGCAAACCACACCACCAACTCCCTCAGTGTCAATTTCCTCCTTACCCAGGAAAGCCAATAGTCCTGCAGGCCATGTCACTGGCAAGTCTGACGAGTCCTCTCCTGCCTGGGATTCCTCCGATGCATCCTTGAGTGTAACGCCTACTGCTGCTGGCGCTGCTGTTGTTTCTGCTGGGAGTCGATCGGCATCCCAGAGGGGAAGTCGGAAGACCACTTGTACTACTTCCAGTAAGCAATTGACTGTCCAACAGTCCTTTGCGAGGAAGATGAAATATCACAGCAGTCATCCTGCTGCAAAGCGGATAACTGAGGCCTTGGCAGCCTGGGCGGTGAGAAACGTGGTTCCGGTATCCATCGTTACTTCAGAGCCAACTATAGACTTGATTGAGGTACTGTGTCCCCGGTACCAAATACCATCTAGGTTCCATTTCTCTAGGCAGGCGATACCAAAAATATACACAGACCTCAGAAAAAGACTCACCAGTGTCCTAAAAAATGCAGTTGTACCCAATGTCCACTTAACCACGGACATGTGGACAAGTGGAGCAGGGCAGACTCAGGACTATATGACTGTGACAGCCCACTGGGTAGATGTATTGCCTCCAGCTGCAAGAACAGCAACGGCGGCACCAGTAGCAGCATCTCGCAAACGCCAACTCGTTCCTAGGCAGGCTACGCTTTGTATCACCGCTTTCCAGAATACGCACACAGCTGAAAACCTCTTACGGCAACTGAGGAAGATCATCGCAGAATGGCTTACCCCAATTGGACTCTCCTGGGGATTTGTGACATCGGACAACGCCAGCAATATTGAGCGTGCATTACATCTGGGCAAATTCCTGCATGTCCCATGTTTTGCACATACCTTGAATTTGGTGGTGCAGAATTATTTAAAAAACGACAGGGGCGTGCAAGAGATGCTGTCGGTGGCCTGAAGAATTGCAGGCCACTTTCGGCGTTCAGGCACCAGGTACAGAAGACTGGAGCACCACCAAAAATACCTGAACCTGCCCTGCCATCATCTGAAGCAGGAGGTGGTAACGAGGCGGAATTCAACCCTCTATATGCTTCAGAGGATGGAGGAGCAGCAAAAGGCCATTCAAGCCTATACATCTGGCCACGATATAGGCAAAGGAGGTGGAATGCACCTGTCTCAAGCGCAGTGGAGAATGATTTCAACGTTGTGCAAGGTTCTGCAACCCTTTGAACTTGCCACACGTGAAGTCAGTTCAAACACTGCCAGCCTGAGTCAGGTCATTCCCCTCATCAGGCTTTTGCAGAAGAAGCTGGAGACATTGAAGGAGGAGCTAAAACAGAGCGATTCCGCTAGGCATGTGGGACTTGTGGATGGAGCCCTTCATTCGCTTAACCAGGATTCACGGGTGGTCAATCTGTTGAAATCAGAGCACTACATTTTGGCCACCGTGCTCGATCCTAGATTTAAAACCTACGTTGTATCTCTCTTTCCGGCAGACACAAGTCTGCAGGGGTTCAAAGACCTGCTGGTGAGAAAATTGTCAAGTCAAGCGGAACGTGACCCGTCAACAGCTCCTCCTTCACATTCTCCCGCTACTGGAGGTGCGAGGAAAAGGCTAAGAATTCCGAGGCCACCCGCTGGCGGTGATGCAGGGCAGTCAGGAGCGAGTGCTGACATCTGGTCCGGACTGAAGGACCTGCCAACGATTACTGACATGTCGTCTACTGTCACTGCATATGATTCTGTCACCATTGAAAGAATGGTGGAGGATTATATGAGTGACCGCATCCAAGTAAGCACGTCAGACAGTCCGTACGTATACTGGCAGGAAAAAGAGGCAATTTGGAGGCCCTTGCAGAAACTGGCTTTATTCTACCTAAGTTGCCCTCCCTCCAGTGTGTACTCCGAAAGAATGTTTAGTGCCGCCGCTCACCTTGTCAGCAATCGGCGTACGAGGTTACTTCCAGAAAATGTGGAGAAGATGATGTTCATTAAAATTAATTATAATCAATTCCTCTGTGGAGACATTCACCAGCAGCAATTGCCTCCAGAAAGTGCACGGGGACCTGAGATGGTGGATTTCAGTGGGGATGAATTAATAATCTGTGAGGAGGGGGATGTACACAGTGAAAGTGGTGATGAATCGGACGATGATGATGAGGTGGACATCTTGCCTCTGTAGAGCCAGTTTGTGCAAGGAAAGATTGATTGCTTCTTTTTTGGTGGGGGCCCAAACCAACCAGTCATTTCAGTCACAGTCGTGTGGCAGACCCTGTCGCTGAAATGATGGGTTCGTTAAAGTGTGCATGTCCTGTTTATACAACATAAGGGTGGGTGGGAGGGCCCAAGGACAATTCCATCTTGCACCTCTTTTTTCTTTAATTTTTCTTTGCATCATGTGCTGTTTGGGGACAATTTTTTTGAAGTGCCATCCTGTCTGACACTGCAGTGCCACTCCTAGATGGGCCAGGTGTTTGTGTCGGCCACTTGGGTCACTTATCTCAGTCACACAGCTACCTCATTGCGCCTCTTTTTTTCTCTGCATCGTGTGCTGTTTGGGGACAATTTTTTTGAAGTGCCATCCTGCGTGACACTGCAGTGCCACTCCTAGATGGGCCAGGTGTTTGTGTCGGCCACTAGGGTCGCTTAGCTTGGTCACACAGCTACCTCATTGCGCCTCTTTTTTTTCTTTGCATCATGTGCTGTTTGGGGAGTATTTTTTTGAAGGGCCATCCTGCATGACACTGCAGTGCCACTCCTAGATGGGCCAGGTGTTTGTGTCGGCCACTAGGGTTGCTTAGCTTAGTCACACAGCTACCTCATTGCGCCTCTTTTTTTCTTTGCATCATGTGCTGTTTGGGGAGTATTTTTTTGAAGGGCCATCCTGCGTGACACTGCAGTGCCACTCCTAGATGGGCCAGGTGTTTGTGTCGGCCACTTGTGTCGCTTAGCTTAGTCACACAGCGACCTTGGTGCGCCTCTTTTTTTCTTTGCATCATGTGCTGTTTGGGGAGTATTTTTTTGAAGGGCCATCCTGCGTGACACTGCAGTGCCACTCCTAGATGGGCCAGGTGTTTGTGTCGGCCACTTGTGTCGCTTAGCTTAGCCATCCAGCGACCTCGGTGCAAATTTTAGGACTAAAAATAATATTGTGAGGTGTGAGGTGTTCAGAATAGACTGGAAATGAGTGGAAATTATGGTTATTGAGGTTAATAATACTATGGGATCAAAATGACCCCCAAATTCTATGATTTAAGCTGTTTTTTAGGGTTTTTTGAAAAAAACACCCGAATCCAAAACACACCCGAATCAGACAAAAAAAAATTCGATGAGGTTTTGCCAAAACGCGTCCGAATCCAAAACACGGCCGCGGAACCGAACCCAAAACCAAAACACAAAACCCAAAAAATTTCCAGTGCACATCACTATACTATACTTAACCTACTCATCCTAATCACATCTGATTGTACAGCTAGGGGACTTACATTACAATGAACTGATTTATCTATGTTACTAACACTCATACAATTACATACCTTGAACACAGTATAACCAAATAAACTGCATATTCCTAATATAACAGATAAAACATAACTGTAGAATATAATAACAACACAATACAATTCAATATTGCCTAGCATATAACTAATAACATATCAGCAATTAGTGGACTCCATGGTTAGGACCAGGGCTAGGAAAGTAACCACATGTATTTTACGACTGTTCGCCACGACGCGCTGTCGTCACAGCCACGTGTCCTGTGTATAAATTTTTCGATAAACAAATAGCCTGATAGATCCTTGTATTGCCCTTTATATATTTATAAATATTAATAATGTCCCCTCTCAGCTGCCTCTTTTCGAGTGTAAACCTATTAAGCCTTTCCTCATAATCCAGTGTCTCTAACCCTTTGATCAGTTTGGTGGCTCACCTCCAAACCCTTTCCAGTTCCAAGATATCTTTTTTATAGTGCGGTGTCCAGAACTGTACACAATATTCAAGGTGTGGCTGTACCAATGATTTGTACAGTGGCAGGATTACACTCTGATCCCTTGTCTCAATTCCCCATTTTATGCATGCTTACACTTTATTTGCTTTTGTTGCTGCACTTTGACACATTGGGAACTGCTAAGTCTATTATTATTTGTTATTATCTATTAGCAGTTATTTATATAGTGCACACCTATTCCGCAGCACTTTACAAAGAATATTTGGTCATTTACATCAGTCCCTGCCCCAGTGGAGCTTACAATCTTTATTCCCTAGCACATTTATATGCACACAGTCATACTAGGGTTAATTTTGTTAGAAGCCAATTAACCTACCAGTATATTTTTTGGATTGTGGGAGGAAATCGGAGTACCCGAAGGAAACCCACGCAAGTACGGGCAGAATATACAAACTCCACACAGTTAGGGCCATGGTGGGAATCGAACCCATTACCTTAGTGCTGTGAGGCAGTAATGCTAATCAATACACCATCTGTACTGCCCTATCATTATCAATGAACAACCCCAAATCTTTTTCAATTACCATTTCCCCTACATTTTCCCCATTTCATTTATAGACTGCCCATTTGTTCTTAGTCCCAAGGTGCATAACTTTACATTTTTCTATATTGAACCTCATTCTCCATTTATCTGCCCAAACCTATAGTTTAAAAAAGTCAACATCCTTGTCTGAATTAATTACTCTACACAGTTTAGTATCATCTGTGAAAGTTTACACTGTGCTTTCCAGACCCACTCCTAGGTCATTAAAAATGTTACACAGTAGTGGCACGAGTACTGTCCGTTGCAGTATTCCACTGAGCACTGAGGACCAATCAGAAAACATCCCATTAACCACCATTCGCTGTTCCCTGTTACCCATCCAATTATTTACTGAAGTACAGATAGTGTTTCTTAACCTAAACTCTCTTAATCTGAAAATCAATTTCATATGTGGCACAGTGTCAAAGGCTTTAGCAAAATCTAAATAGACCACATCCATTCTTTACCCTGATCTGTCTTTTCCTGACATACTTCCTGTCACCCACTGCCTCTCCACTCTGCCCATCACCTTCTAACTATGGCCATCTACTATACCTCTCCCCATCATCATCTGCCTCTCCCTATCACCTTTTCTCTCTTCCCACCACATTCTTCCTCTCCTCATCACCCTCTGCCTTTCACCCGCTTCATCTCCCTGTGAATCTCTGCCTTTTATTTTCACTGAATTCCTCTACCTGACACCCTCTCACCTCCCCATCACCCACTACTTTTCCCTTTCACAATCTCCCCGACACCCACTTGTCATGACTGTGAATTTTGTGAACCCGGCTTCTATGTGAAGTCCGTGCATGTAAATGGAGGACTATGTGTGTAATTTGCTGATCTGTGGGAAACAGTGTGATGAAGATGCAAGGAGCAATGCCTGAACGGGAGTTGAACCCGGGCCTCGGTAGAGGGAGCTGTATCCTGAGCACTGGATCACCAGGGACTTGGTGTTGATAGCAGGATGGTGAATGTATTGGTGAAAACAAACTAAATCAATGATGAACAGGGTTCAGCTGGTGATACGCTGCTGGACTGGACTGGCTACTGGCTATGACTGGCCCGGAGGAGACTGACCAGGCTGGACCTAGAGTATTGCTGGACCAGAAATTAGTCCAGACAAGAAATTAGAATCTGTTGGGACCAAAGGAGGCAGATTCTGGCTGGAACTGGAGTGAGTAGAGTCCAAGTGTTCGAATGTCCCATCCTGTACCTGAACCATGCTGGATGCCAACATGGTGGTGCTCTCTGAAGATGACAAACAGGAGTTTATAACTGTATCTGTAGCAAAAAGATTTCCACCTGGGAGCTTGGCCCTGGATAATTCCCCTTGGGCTAAAATTCTGGTGACCCCTCCTGGGATTAACAAATCAGACACCTCATTTGGGGTTGGTATTTCTAGCACCTCTCCTGGGGTTAACTAATCAGAAACTTCTTTCTGAGTAGAAGAATCACATGCCCCTTCTAGAGCTTGAACATTAGATACCACTGCTGGGTTCAGCAAATCAAATGCCTCCTCAGAGGCTGCAGAGTCTAAAGCCCTTTCTGGCACTGAAAGTTCGGAGGGGCTCATTAGGCAACAGAAACAGATGCCCATCCTTGGGTTACTGAAACAGATGCCCTTCCTTGGGCTACAGAAACAGATGCCCCTCTTTGGGCTTCAGAAACAAATGCTCCTCCTTGGGCTACAGAAACAAATGCCCCTCTTTGGGCTGCAAAAACGGACCCCTCTGTGACTTTAAGTGGCTTGAACATTCTTTTCTGGACAATCAACTTGGCATAGGCTCTTTTTACCAGAGCACCCCAGTCATAAATTTTAGTCTCTTTTTGAAAAGCCTTCCTGACACACCCGTCAGCAGTAACAGGATCGGCTACTGTAGATGACTTGTAGACATGAGTGCTATGATACTGAGATTTGTCACTATGTTTTGGCTTGCAAAGAAAGCAATCCTTAACAAAATAACCGGAATTTCCACTGTAAAGACAGAGGTGTAGCTCCCTACGCCGCTGATGTTCAGCTTCAGAGAGCTTGGGCTGTGGATAGCTCTGATGAACAACTTTTCCTTGCACAGAGGAAGAGACTTCAGTAACTGGATGAGACAAAACGGGCTCGACTAAGTCAGTGATATTCCCGAGGAGTTCAAGCATCACAGAAAGAATACTAGTCAAAAGTTCTTGTAGCTGTATTAACATCTGATATTAATAGTTGGTCAGGAGTCTGAGTACAGAGAGTCTGAGAATACCTGCAGAAGGAGTTCCATGGCAGACACTGTGCCAATTGATGCTGAGTCGACTCCAAACCCTCCAGACGTCCTGCAATATTGCTTAGGAGGTCCCGCATAAGACAAACACTTTCAGCCAGGTCCATGTGGCCAGCTCCTACTGTCATGACTGTGAATTTTGTTAATCCAACGTCAATGTGAAGTCCGTGCAGGTAACTGGAGGAAAATGTGTGTAATTGGCTGGTCTATGGGAAACAGTGTGATGAAGATGCAAAGGACAATCCCTGACTGGGAGTCAAACTCGGACCTTGGCAGAGGGAGCCATATACTGACAATTGGAACACCAGGGACTTGGTGTTGATAGCAGGATGGTGAATGTATTGGTGAAAACGAACTGGATCAATGATGAACGGGGTTCGGCTGATGATACGCTGCTGGACCGGACTGGCTACCGACTATGACTAGAACTGGCTGGTTACCGGATACGACTGGACCGGGCTGGTTTTTGGAAATATGACTGGACTGGGCTGGTTACTGGATATGACTGGACTGGGCTGGTTACCGGATATGGCTGGACCAGGCTGGTTACAGGATATGACTGAACTGTGCTAGTACCAGAAATGACTGGACCGCTCTGTGAACCGGGCATGTTACAGGTATAACTGGTTGCACACTGTGAACCGGTCTGGGTAT
Source organism: Pseudophryne corroboree (assembly GCF_028390025.1). NCBI lineage: Eukaryota > Metazoa > Chordata > Amphibia > Anura > Myobatrachidae > Pseudophryne > Pseudophryne corroboree. Next base: position 406,477,310 of record NC_086448.1, read on the forward strand.
CGGTATAACTGGTAGCGCACTGTTCCAGGTTAGGCTCTGATGTGGAGTGAGGCCTAGCAGGCCAGAAAAACACTGAAGCCTAAACTCCTAAAAATAAACAGAGGATGCTGGCTTTTAGGCCTAAACACAAGAGAGCTGAGCACAGTGGAGAATCAAATGCTGTACACAGGTTCTTGTTAATTACTCACATAGGAATTCCTACTCAGGTGGCTAATCAAGAGAGAGCAGTACAGATTTGCAGTCTTCATGCGGAGCTGAAGCAGATGCAGGTTACAGGACATGCTGAGGTAAGCCACAGAACATGAGAATACAGTACGGTTCATGACAGTACTGTCTCTTCCTGTCACCCAATTTCCATCACCTTCTACCTCTCCCCATCACCCTCTGTGTCTCCCTGTTACCCTCTGCATTTCTGCATCACCCTCTGCCTCTCTGTCACCTACTGCCTTCCTCTTACCCCCTGTCTCTCCCCATCACCCTCTACCTCTCCCTGTCACACTGTTTCTCTCATCATCACCCTCTGCCTGTTGCCCTCTAACTTTCCCTGTCAGTCTCTGCCTTTTACTGTCAGTCTCTGACTCTCCCTGTCACTCTCTGCCTTTCCCTAGCAGATGCTGCCTTTCCATGTTACCCTGTCTATTTCAACCTCTTCCTCTCCCAGTCAACCACCACCTCTCCCTTTCTTACTCTACCCATCCCTATCTTCCTCTGCCACTGTTTTCATCTCCCTGTCACTGTCTTCCTCACCCTGTAACCCTCTTCCTCTCCCTGTCAACCACAAACACTGCCAGTCTGTCACCATCTGCCTATCACCTTTTTACTCTCACCATCTGCTCCACCTCTCCCTGTCACCCTCTTCCTCTCCCCATCACTTTCTGACTCTCCGTGTTACTCTCTACATCTCTGCCTCACCCTCTGCCTCTACCCATAACCCTCTGTCTATCTTTCACCTTCTTCCTCTCCCCATCACCCTCTACCTCTCCCTGTCACCCATTGCCTCTTCCTGTCAACCAATGCCTATCACCATGTACCTCTCCCCATCACCCTCTGCCTCTCCTCATCACCCTCCATCTCTCTTCCTCAGCCACTAATGACAGGGAGAAACTGGCAGGAAAGGTAGTGGCTGAGGAAGAGAGATGGAGGGTGATGAGGAGAGGCAGAGGGTGATGTGGAGAGGTACACGGTGATAGGCATCAGTTGACAGGGAGTGGAAATGGGTGACTTTCACTGTCAGTGTCTGCCTCTCCCTGTCAGTGTCTGCCTCTCCCTGTCAGTGTTTGCCTCTCCCTGTCAGTCTCTGCTTCTCCTTGTCACTTTCTTCCTTTCCCTGTCACTCTCTGCCTCTTCCTGTCAGATCTGCTTTTCCATGTCAGCCTTTCCCCTTCACCCTTTTCCTCTCTCCATCATTCACCACCTCTCCCTTTCTCCCTCTATAACTCACCCAATCACCCTCTGCCTTTACACATAATCCCCTGCTTCTCCTTTTCACCCTCTGCCTCTCTCCACCACCCTCTGCATCCCTAACACCCTGTACCTCCCTTTCACCCACTGCATTTGTCCTTCATCCTCTGCCTTTCCCTGTCTTGGCCTATTCCTGTCACTCTCTGCGTCTCCATGTCAGATGTTGCATTTTCATGTCACCATCTCCCCTTCACCCACTGTCTCTCCCCATCACCATCTGCTTCTCCCTGCTTCCCTTTCCCCCACTGCCTCTGCCACTTCCTATCAGTCTCTGCCTCTCCTTTCACTCGCAGCCTCTCCATGGCCCTCATTCTGAGTTGTTCACTCGCTAGCTGCTTTTAGCAGCCGTGCAAACGCTAAGCCGCCGCCCTCTGGGAGTGTATCTTAGCTTAGCAGATGTGCAAATGAAAGGATCGCAGAGCGACTACAAAAAAAGATTGTGCAGTTTCTGAGCAGCTCCAGACCTACTCCTAGCTTGCGATCACTTCAGACTGTTTAGTTCCTTTTTGACGTCCCGAACACGCATTGTGTTCGGCCAGCCACGCCTACGTTTCCCCAGGCATGCCTGCATTTGTATCTGACACGCCTGCATTTTTCCACACACTCCCCGAAAGCGGTCAATTACCTCACAGAAACACCCACTTCCTGTCAATCACTCTGCGGCCAGCAGTGTGACTGAAAAGCGTTGCTAGACCTTGTGTGAAACTACTTCGGCTGTTGTGAAAGTACGTCACGCGTGCGCATTGCGCCACATACGCATGCACAGGAGTGCCGCTTTTTTACCTAAACGCTGCGCTGCAAACGAAAACAGCTAGCGAACAACTCGGAATGACCACCCATGTCAGATGCTGCCTTTCCATGTCACCCAATCCCCTTCACTCTTTTCCTCTCCCCATTACTCACCACCTCTTTCTTTTTCTCTTCCTCTCTCACTGTCACTTTCTTCCTCTCCCAGTCACTGTCTTCCTCTCCTTGTCACCCTCTGCCTCTCACACTCTACCGCTTCCTGTCTGACTCTCCCTGTCAGTCTCTGCCTCTCCCTATTAATGTCTTCCTCTCCCCATCACCCACTACTTTTCCATGTCACAATCTCTCTCTGTGTTATCCAGTTCCTCTCCTTTTCACACACTGCCCATCACCTTCTGACTCTTGCCATCTGCTCTACCTCTCCTCATCGCCTTCTGCCTCTCTGCATCACTCTCTGCTTCTTCTCATAACCTTCTGCCTTCCTTTTACACTCTGCATCTCCCAATCACCCTCTGCCTCTCCCTGTTACTCTTCCTCTCCCAATCAGCATCTGCTTATCACCCTCTACCTCTCCTTGGCTGCATCTTCCTGTCAGTCTCTGACTCTCACTGTCACTCTCTGCATCTCCCTATCAGACACTGCCTTTCCATGTTACCCTATCCCCTTCACTCTATTCCTCTCCCTGTAACTCACTATCTCTCATTTCTTCCTCTACCCATCACTGTCTTCCACTCCCTGTCACCCACTGCCTTTCCCTGTCACACTCTCCCCATCACCAACTGCCTCTCTTGGTTATTCTCTGCCCTTCACCTTCTAAATCTCAACATCTGCTCTACCTCTTCCCATCATCATCTGCCTCTCCCAGTTACCCTCTGCCTGTCAACCTCTACCTTTCCCTGCCTGCCTCACCCAAAACCAGTGGGTGACATGAGCATTCACCAGTCTATTTGTGTACATCCATTGTAGAGGTGCATGGCCTGTAATTAGCAACAATTCTCACCCCAGTAAATAGTACATTAGGGATCCACTGCCCACTTAATGGCCAAACATTCTTGTTTGACATGGGATCACGCAGGCAGTCCATCACAGAGGATAGTACATTTCTGTACAATCATGGAGATTCCTGGCGTCTTCCCTACCCCTAAACTGTGAAGGCCATTGCCACCTGCTCCCAACCCTCTAAATGGCAGCAGACTGTGAATCACTGACAGTCTGCTGCTGTCCTGCTTCCTACATCGCTTGACCCATTCACACATGCACAGAACAGATCCTGCATATGCACAAAGTACTGATAATCAGTACTTTGCTGCATGAGTTGCAACAACAACTGGACCTGAGTGAGGTCCACTGTGTACTGTCTGGTGGTGACTGGGATTTTCTGTGTACTGTATTCCTGGAACCAAAATCAACAAATATATTAGTAAATAAAAAGTACTGGAAGAGTAACAATACACTGATATGACTGGTGACTAATTACTAGAGATATGCACCGGACATTTTTTTGGTTTTGTGTTTTGGTTTTGGATTCGGTTCCGCTGTCGTGTTTTGGATTCGGATGCATTTTGCCAAAACCTCCCTTAAGAATTTTTCTTGAATTCGGGTGTGTTTTGGATTCGAGTGGTTTTTATTCAAAACCCCCATAAAAACAGCTTAAATCATATAATTTGGGGGTAATTTTGATCCTATAGTATTATTAACCTCAATAACCATAATTTCCACTCATTTCCAGTCTATTCTGAACACATCACACCTCACAATATTATTTTTAAGTCCTAAAATTTGCACCGAGGTTGCTGGATGACTAAGCTACAGTAAGCGACCCAAGTGGCCGGCATAAAGACCTGGCCCATCTAGGAGTGGCACAGCAGTATCAGACAGGATGGCACTTAAAAAAAAATTGGCCCCAAACATCACATGATGCAAAGATAAATAAAAAAGAGGTGCAAGATGGAATTGTCCTTGGGCCCTCCCACCCACCCTTATGTTGTATAAACAGGACATGCACGCTTTAACAAACCCATAATTTCAGTGACAAGGTCTGCCACACGACTGTGGCTTAAATGATTGGTTGGTTTGGGCCCCCACCAAAAAAGAAGCAATCAATCTCTCCTTGCACAAACTGGCTCTACAGAGGCAAGATGTCCACCTCCTCCTCATCGTCCAATTTCTCACCCCTTTCACTGTGTACATCCCTCTCCTCACAGAGTATTAATGTGTACCCACTGGAATCCACCATCACAGGTCCCTGTGTACTTTCTGGAGGCAATTGCTGGTAAATGTCTCCATTGAGGAATTGATTATAATTCATTTTGATGAACATCATCTTCTCCACATTTTGTGGAAGTAACCTCCTACGCCAATCGCTGACAAGGTGACTGGCTGCATTAAACACTCTTTCGGAGTGTCACGATCCAGGTAATTCCTTATTAGTATTTACCTTCCAAATGCCTCCTGAGACTGTCCCAGTGTCCCAAGCCTGGATTCCATCTGCACTGTCTGTGTGCAGCATGCTGCATCTCATTGTCTCAAATCTCTTTACTATGATTCTGGCAGCTTCATGGTTAAAATTCACATGCAAGTTACAAACAGTCTTTCCCTCCAAGTTCAAACATGGGCGCAGCCATGTTTGTTTTCATCACATGTTACTTTTCAGCCAATCAGCTGCACTCTGCTCCCAGCCTGATTACACAGCAGCTGCAATCTGGTCTCTGGTTAATTGCCCACCAATCCCTGCTAACCTGTGGGTTTAAATAGCCTGTCCCAGCATTGAAGGATGTCAGTGCTTCAATGGTCTTCAGTGTTTCCAGTGAGCAGTTCTTCCATGGACTTTCTCTGCAGTGCTTCATTTGTCTCCAGTGGTTTCTGTGTGCAGTCTTCTACAGATTCTCCAGTGAACTCTCCTGCATTCAAGCCTGACTCCTCTGTGTTACACTCTGTGGTGTAACACGACACCTCTGTGATTAACCCTCTACAACATCACCTTACTCACCTGTGTCTGTATTCCGGCTTTCCAGCAGCCACTCTTCAACAACTACAGTTTTCCAGCGAACCCTAGTTCATTTACAGTTTACAGAACTTTTCTCTACATTCCAGGTTACTGGTATTAACCAGTTGCACACCTAAATTTCCACTTGTGACTTTCTATTGTTTTTGCAAGTTTTATGACTTTTCATTTAATAAAATCACTGAAAGATATTTCCAGTTGTCGTGGTCACGCCTTCGGGCATCCTTGCTACTGTCTTTACGCATGTCCAGGAGTCACATGGCTCCTCCTAAGTTCAAGTACCCGTCAACCCCTACAACTGAGGCTCCCAGTCACGGTCATCAGCCCTCAGTTGTGACACGGAGTACACACTGGAGGTGGGGCAACTTAGGTAAAATAAAGCCAGTTTGTGCAAGGGCCTCCAAATTGCCTATTTTTCCTGCCAGTATACGTACGGACTGTCTGACGTGCCTACTTGGATGCTGTCACTCATATAATCCTCCACCATTCTTTCAATGGTGACAGAATCATATGCAGTGGCAGAAGACGACATGTCGGTAATCGTTGGCAGGTCCTTCAGTCCGGACTAGATATCAGCTATCGCTCCTGACTGCCCTGCATCACTGCCAGCGGATGGTTTTGGAAATGTTATCCTTTTCCTGGCAGCTCCAGTGGCGGTAGAAAATGAAGGAGGAACTGTTGGTGGGTCACATTCCGCATGACTTGACAATTGTCTCACCAGCAGGTCTTTGAACATCTGCAGACTTGTGTCTGCCGGAAAGAGAGATACAATGTAGGCTTTAAACCTAGGATCGAGCACGGTGGCCAAAATGTAGTGCTCTGATTTCAACAGATTGACCACCCGTGAATCCTGGTTAAGCGAATGAAGGGCTCCATCCACAAGTCCCACATACTTTGTGGAATTGCTCCATTTTAGCTCCTCCTTCAATCTCTCCAGCTGCTTCTGCAAAAGCCTGATGAGGGGAATGATCTGACTCAGGCTGGCAGTGTCTGAACTGACTTCACGTGTGGCAAGTTCAAAGGGTTGCAGAACCTTGCACAACGTTGAAATCATTCTCCACTGTGCTTGAGTCAGGTGCATTCCCCCTCCTTTGCCTATATCGTAGGCAGATGTATAGGCTTGAATGGCCTTTTGCTGCTCCTCCAGCCTCTGAAGCATATAGAGGGTTGAATTCCACCTCGTTAGCACCTCTTGCTTCAGCTGATGGCAGGGCATGTTCAGGAGTGTTTGCTGCTGCGCCAGTCTTCAGCACGCGGTGGCTGAATGCCAAAAGTGGCCCGCAATTCTTCGGGCTACCGACAGCATCTCTTGCACGACATTGTCGTTTTTAAAAAAAATTCTGCACCACCAAATTCATTGTATGTGCAAAACATGGGACATGCTGGAATTTGCCCACATGTAATGCATGCACAATATTGGTGGCGTTGTCCGATGTCACAAATCCCCAGGAGAGTCCAATTGGGGTAAGCCAATCTGCGATAATGTTCCTCAGTTTCCGTAAGAGGTTGTCAGCTGTGTGCCTCCTATCTAAAGCGGTGATACAAAGCGTAGCCTGCCTAGGAACGAGTTGGCGTTTGTGAGATGCTGCTACTGGTGCCGCTGCTGTTGTTGCTGCGGGAGGCAATACATCTACCCAGTGGGCTGTCAATCATATAGTCCTTAGTCTGCCCTGCTCCACTTGTCCACATGTCCATGGTTAAGTGGACATTAGGTACAACTGCATTTTTTAGGACACTGGTGACTCTTTTTCTGACGTCTGTGTACATTCTCGGTATCGCCTGCCTAGAGAAGTGGAACCTATATGGTATTTGGTACCGGGGACACACTACCTCAAGCAATTCTCTAAGTCCCTGTGAACTAACGGCGGATACCGGACGCACGTCTAACACCAACATAGTTGTCAAGGCCTGAGTTATCCGCTTTGCAACAGGATGACTGCTGTGATATTTCATCTTCCTCGCAAAGGATTGTTGGACAGTCAATTGCTTACTGGAAGTAGTACAAGTGGTCTTCCGACTTCCCCTCTGGGATGCCGATCGACTCCCAGCAGCAACAACAGCAGCGCCAGCAGCAGTAGGCTTTACACTCAAGGATCCATCGGAGGAATCCCAGTTAGGAGAGGACTCATCAGACTTGCCAGTGACATGGCCTGCAGTACTATTGGCGTTTCGTCTAAGGAGGAAATTGACACTGAGGGAGTTGGTGGTGTGGTTTGCACTGCGAGCTTGGGTACAAGAGGAAGAAGGGATTTGTTATGCACACCAGTGCCAGCAGGAATGTACTGGTGTCTGAACGGAGAGGGATCCAAAACAAATGAACTCACAGACAGACTGGGGAATATGACATTACATACATAGAAGGTGATAGGGTAACAAAATAAACACCAAGTGAACAGAGAAGCCCAAAGGCTAAGAAACTGGGTGTCTCCCTAGTATTAGGAATGCTCAGATGGAAAAAAGCGAGATGTTGTGATTTAATACGCAGAGAACCCAAAATGCTGTTGCTAAGGGCAACAGCAAAACCCTAAAGGGTTACCAACGGGTGTGGCAGTAAACTCCTTGGTCAGAGATGGAATAATAGACACAAGGAGAGTCTCCACAATCCTAGTCCTCACTTGCAGTGCACTGGTTCAGCTTACTGCCACTAAACTGACACCTGAACACCTTGCACAGTGAGAAAGGATTTTGGCAGGCAAGTCTGAGAATACAGCCGCAAACTTGCTAGGTTCACAGAGTAGCAAAAGAACCCCAGCAGGTTAAACAACTGACTCCAGTCTTACTGCTAGGTCTGGATTGGCAGAGTGTAATACCAAATCCCAAGGCCTATTTGCAGTAAGCAACAAACAAATACAAAGTTTACACAGTACTAGCTAGCTTTCAGGAACTGACTAACCAACAAAGATTCAGCAGCATCTGCCTAACCTGAGAAGAGGGTTTATATAGCAGGTGCTGTCCACGCCCCACTCAGACCTCACAGACTGTGAGCACAAAAACCAGCACCGGATCCCCTGCCGTGCACAGAGCCTGTAACCACTGCACAGCAAAAGACCCGAACCGGAGTATCAGCTACGCTCAGGTTACTCCGCTAGCACTTGTCTCCCGGTTGCCATGATGACGTGGCAGCACAGAGCAGGAGACCCTAACAGGATTTAGTTGTAAGTGGACTTCTTCCGCTGTCACCCAAACTTTTTGAACTTGTCAATGACTTCTGATGAATGCGCTCCAGGTGACGTATAAGGGAGGATGTTCCAAGGTGGTTAACGTCCTTACCCATACTTATTACAGCTAGACAAAGGCAACACACGGCTTGACACCAGTTGTCCGCATTTCTGTTAAAATAATTCCACACCGAAGAGGTGATTTTTTTTGTATTTTGACCAGGCATGTCAATGGCCTTATTCATCCCACGGACAACAGGTGTCTCCCCGGGTGCCCGACTTAAACAAACCACCTCTCCATCAGAATCCTCCTTGTCAATTTCCTCCTAAGCACCAGCAACACCCATATCCTTATCCTGGTGTACTTCAACAGTGACATCTTCAATTTGAATATCAGGAACTGGACTGTGGGTGCTACTTCCAGCACTTGCGGGGGGCATGTAAATGGTGAAAGAGCCACCTCTTCCCGTCCAGTGTTGGGAAGGTCAGGCATCGCAACCGACACAATCTGACTCTCCTTGGGGATTTGTGATTTAGAAGAACGCACAGTTCTTTGCTGGGCTTTTGCCAGCTTAACTCTTTTTCTAGCGGGAGGATGAGTGCTTCCATCCTCATGTGAAGCTAAACCACTAGCCATGAACATAGGCCAGGGCCTCAGCCATTCCTTGCCACTCCGTGTCGTAAATTGCATATTGGCAAGTTTACGCTTCTCTTCAGATGCTTTTAATTTAGATTTCTGGGTCATTTTACTGAACTTTAGTTTTTTGGATTTTACATGCTCTCTACTATGACATTGGGCATCGGCCTTGGCAGACGACGTTGATGGCATTTCATCGTCTCTGCCATGACTAGTGGCAGCAGCTTCAGCACTAGGTGGAAGTGGATCTTGATCTTTCCCTATTTTAACCTCCACATTTTTGTTCTCTATTTTTTAATGTGTGGAATTATATGCCAGTAATATATCTGGAATTAGACAGCAGTAATTTCTGGAATTAGATACCACTAGACAGATACCAGATACCACTGTGACTGAAGTGATGATGACCTATGCACAGTGACAGGACACTACCACAGCACCCTACAGCAGCAAGATGCAGCACAAGACACTGGACTTTTAGTCACCACAATGCAGCACTGATACTGAGCACAGATATTGAGCACTGTTCAGGATAATAGAACTGACACTGGGCAGCAAAATACAGCACTGGACTACTGTACTGTACTACTATATACTGGTCAGTGGTCACCACAATGCAGCAATGATAATAATGAGCACAGATACTGAGCACTGTTCAGGATAATAGAACTGACACTGGGCAGCAAAATACAGCAATGGACTACTGTACTGTAATACCATTTACTGGTCACCACAATGCAGCAATGATAATAATGAGCACAGATACTGTGCACTGTTCAGGATAATAGAACTGACACTGGGCAGCAAAATACAGCAATGGACTACTGTACCTTAATACCATATACTGGTCACCACAATGCAGCAATGATAATAATGAGCACAGATACTCAGCACTATTCAGGATAATAGAACTGACACTGGGCAGCAAAATACAGCAACTGTACTACTATATACTGGTCAGTGGTAACCACAATTCAGCAATGATAATAATGAGCACAGATACTAAGCACTATTCAGGATACTGCACTGTACTACTATATACTGGTCAGTGGTCACCACAATGCAGCAATGATAATAATGAGCACAGATACTGAGCACTGTTCAGGATAATAGAACTGACACTTGGCAGCAAAATACAGCAATGGACTACTGTACTGTACTACTATATACTGGTCAGTGGTCACCACAATGCAGCAATGATAATAATGAGCACAGATTCCGAGCACTATTCAGGATAATAGAACTGACACTGGGCAGCAAAATACAGCAATGCACTACTGTACTGTAATACCATATACTGGTCACCACAATGCAGCAATAATAATAATGAGCACAGATACTGAGCACTATTCAGGATAATAGAACTGACACTGGGCAGCAAAATATAGCAATGGACTACTGTACTGTACTACTATATATATACTGGTCACCACAATGCAGCATTGATACTGAGCACAGATATTGAGCTGAGATTTATCTGATATTGGGCTATTCAGGCAGAGAATGTATCCACGTCCTCTCGCTATCTCGACAATGCACGAGTTAAAATGGCGGCAATGCGCGGCTCCTTATATGGAATCCAAATCTCGCGAGAATCCGACAGCGGGATGATGATGTTTTCCCCCTTTCGGGTTTTGCGTGTAAGGCGGGAAGGACCGAGGCTGCCTCGGACCCGTGTATATCACGTGAAGTTCGGGGGGGGTTGGATCTCGACGAACCGAACCCGCTCATCGCTACTAATTACCTATTGATTTTTGTAACGTGTAGATTTTGGTTCTTCAGGATATGCTAACACCCTTTGCACAACATTCTAGCACAACATAACAGGTACTAACACAGAAATACACACAACATAGGTTTAAAAATGATACCTACTTCTTTCCAATGCTCTGTGTATTACATAGCAGTCACTGACCGCATTTATATGGCACATTGGTGTTAAATGGGTGTTTGACAGCCTCTTAATATTTGTCATCTGCTTTTAAAAATCTCTTCTAGATTATGTCACTATGCTTTTCATTTTAACTATAGGGGGCTCCTGTCTGCTTCAGGACGCTCAATGCTTTAATGCAGGTCTGAGTACAATTTGTAACTGATCTTCTGATCTACAGTACAGTAATGACAAACTGCTCCAAGCTAGTTTAAAATGTTAATTTGTATTGTGTTTGCGTGCATGACAGAGGAACTTGAAAATATACATTATATATATATATATATATATATATATATATATATATAAATAACAACAAATTAACGGCACTCGGAGTCTTCAATTTAACAAATAAAGTGCAGTGACTTTATTGTAGACATCAACGTTTCGAGGTCTGCGCCCCGTCATCAGGATAACAAACAGTGTACAAAACAGTGTTTAAATACCTTAACTTACAGTGGTTTTCTCCCGCCAGCTCAGACGCCGCTGCCCGGTTTCCAGCCGTGTTTCCAGGTCACTCAGGAAGTGACGCACCGCCGGTCCGCCCCGCACGCGCGCTGCAGCTATGGAAATGATCACCATGGTAACATATCAACAATTTGTGTGATTACATCAGAGGAAGTATATAGCTTCCATATAATTGTGCTTATATTCAATAGTAATTAGCAGCATCATAATAGTAAAATGCAACGTGCAAAATAACTGTACAAACACACAAACAGCGTAATAAAAACAATTAATGAGTGCATGTCATAGATTCTATAGATTGTAAGCTTGCGAGCAGGGCCTTCCTACCTCTATGACTGTTTGTTATCACCCAGTTTGTTATTGTTATTTCAAATTGTAAAGCACAACGGCATTTGCTGCGCTATATAAGAAACTGTTAATAAATAAATAAATAATAAATAATGTCATCTAGGTCTTTATTAAGGTATATAGATGACATACTAATTTTCTGGACAGGGGCACAGTCTCAGCTAGAAAACATCATTGAGACTAATAATTTATCGTCTAGCCCGGTCAAATTTACATCTGTTATGGACACCAGTAGTATTAACTATTTAGATGTAAAAATCTCCATTAGGGGTGGTATCATTAGTACATCATTGTATGTCAAACCAACAAACAGAAATAATCTCCTCAAATTTGACAGCTTTCACCCTAGACCTACCATCAACAGTCTCCCATACTCCCAATTTCTACGGTGTGTCGTATTAATAATGACCCAGGTATAAGAGATACTGACTAGAACAACATGACTAAAAATTTTGTGAAAGAGGGTACCCAGCAGGGGAATTATTACTAGCTAAGAACAAGGCCCTCAAATGTACCTGTGATGAATGCTTAGACCCAAAGACAAAAAGCAATTTAAAAATAGATTTCCATGGGTCACTCAATTCAACAGTAAAAGTACACATTTGTCTAGAAAGGTTAAACAATACTGGCCTATTGTGTCTTCAGATAAAGATCTTGGTGAGGCATTTGGATCTAAATTATTGGTCAGCTATGCAAGAAACTGGAATATCAGGTACTATGTGGTGAAAACTGACATATCTGAGTTTGAGCAACCCAAATCCCACTTCTTGAGTAGGAAACCAGGCTGCTATAGGTGCAGTGGTTGCACCACATGCAGCTATCTCACTCCAGGTGATAAATTCAGACATCCACATACTGGGAAATCATATTCCATATTATATCCTTTGTCCTGCGAATCCAAATTCGTAGTGTATCTCTTGTACTGTCCTTGTGGATTAGTTTATGTTGGGAAGACAGACTGCGCCTTTAAAACACGGATGGCACAACATCGTTATGCCATTAGGGAAGCAATCAAAACTGGGGAAAGTGAACAACTGGTTGCCTGGCATTATGCAAAACTTAAACACAGCATAGCAACGTTACGTTATAAAATTATCGACCATATTCCCAAATCGTTAAGGGGAGGGGATAGGTCAAAAAAGTTGCTTCAACTGGAATCCAGATGGATTCACAGTTTAAATACGATACATCCCAAGGGATTGAACGAATCACTTAATCTGAGATGTTTCTTGTAACCCCATCAGTATCTCTTTTTACCTATGCTAGATTCTTAGTTACCATGATTGTCCGATATATACGAGTATGATATAATATTATCTAGCATTATAATATCTGTTTGAGATAAATAGTACCACTCCATTAATCATGTAACAAGATGCCAGGTTTTAATTGTAATTGTTTGATTATTTGCAGCATATCTTTTTTGCACTCATTAATGGTTTTTATTACACTGTTTGTGTGTTTGTACATTTATTTTGCACGTTGCACTTTACTATTATGATGCTGCTAATTAATATTGAATATAAGCACGATTATATGGAAGCTATATACTTCCTCTGATGTAATCACACAAATTGTTGATATGTTACCATGGTGATTATTTCCATAGCTGCAGCGCGCGTGCGGGGCGGACCGGCGCTGTGTCACTTCCTGAGTGACCTGGAAACACGGCTGGAAACCGGGCAGCGGCGTCTGAGCTGGCAGGAGAAAACCACTGTAAGTTAAGGTATTTAAACACTGTTTTGTACACTATTTGTTATCCTGACGACGGGGCGCAGACCTCGAAACGTTGATGTCTACAATAAAGTCACTGCACTTTATTTGTTAAATTGAAGACTCCAAGTGCCGCCCATTTGTTGTTCTATTATGCTGGGCTATCACCTAGAGGGAGGGCACCGGTAGCAAGTTATCTCTTCATTTAAGGACATATGATTGCCGGGTCATTCTGCATCATATATATATATATATATATATATATATATATATATTAATGTTGGAGTAACTATATTTTGTCCCTCTGAAATACAAATTAACTTGGTAGGAACCATGGTGTGCTGATTAAAAGATAGATAGATAGATAGATAGATAGATAGATAGATAGATAGATAGATAGATAGATAGATAGATAAATTAATCGCCATCTTGTCGAGGTGTATGGTGATAATGTCATGTCACAGAAACATGTTTGGGTTTGGTGCACTGGCGTTGATAATGGCAGGACAGATGTGAGTTGTGATGGTAACACCATTGAGAGGTACTGGACCATACTTCCTACACAGGGTAATTTCCATTACTTTGAACTGTTTAAAAAAGCACCTAGGTGCAAGTCGACTTGCTACAGATGATTAATTTCAGCCAGCTGTCATGTTTTGGCTTCAGGTGCTTGACACTGATTGCTTCTATGCCTTGACACTGATTCCATCTATGGATAGATGCCTTGGTGTACCATTGGAACAAATGATTAGACAAGTATGAGGACTGTATTGAAAATAATCTGTACCAAATCCATACTATTGATTATACATATATATGTACGAGTTGAGTACATTTATGCAATGAGAGGTCTTGTCACGTTATTTACTGAACCATCCTTGTATATACTAGTTTTTGGGAAATCATTTGTTATTATCTTAGAACATTTTTTGCAAGTACATGTAAAGAGGAAGTGTAATAGTAATACAGAAGTAAAAGTATGCACACAGCACATTTTGACATATAAAAACAAAAACAGTACAGTGAATAGTTGAATTTCCCCGTTCAACAAAAAGAAACTACAGTAGTGAAAAAAAGAAAGAAGAGGAAGCAACTGGATTCATATCTCTTTGATAGGTAGGTGACATGTTGAGTACAAGCTGTAACTGAAAGAAACCTGAGAGTGAATTATTTTTCAGTATGTAAACTGTTTTAAACTTTTTATGATAAAAAGATGGTATTTTGATCTGTCAATTACAGGAAGATCATGGAACTTTAACTGCAGCAAACGCAATTCATTTTAGTATTTTCCACAGTTGTTATAAGAGTGTAGTGAAAACAGCATGTCATTGGATTAGTGGTTTATCAGGTACAGTATTCAGTATAAACCGTTAGTCAAAACAGTACTAAATTACCAACATATATTTGTTCCTTTTCTTTGTACTGGCAGCTTTGTTTTTATATTTTAAAAGGAAGGGGGAGAATAAAGAAGTAAAAATATTAACACAGCTACATCTGTTTAATTTGGTTTACCAGAATTAAATCCATTTACTATATTTTACATAGAGACTTTCACTGAAAAAAGGCAGATAGTTGAAAGCAAATTATATTTAAAAACAATCTATTTATCCTCCCCTATATTAAATAGTCATCTTTAATTTCTCTGTGTATTAATCAATTGCAGAATTCTGACAGCTGTCTAGGTCCTTTTTGTACATGTAATATACTGTAACTGTTATTTTATGAGTCAAGAATACTGCCCTTTTTTGAGAATGCATAAATAGTTTATTTTCAGAAATCATTCATAAACAGCACACTGCATTAAAACTGCAGGCATTTATCATATTTCTAGTCATCTAACATTTATTTTTGTATTTACATTACTTAATTTAGCTCAATATTTATTTGACTTAGTAAACAGTAAAATGTTTTTTCGTATGAGAGTAG
The DNA here is from genome assembly GCF_028390025.1 of Pseudophryne corroboree. Lineage (NCBI taxonomy): Eukaryota > Metazoa > Chordata > Amphibia > Anura > Myobatrachidae > Pseudophryne > Pseudophryne corroboree. The sequence goes on from NC_086448.1 coordinate 406,492,702, forward strand.
ATATAGATTTATGTGTGTGTATATATATATATATATATAACACACACACACAGGCATATATATATATATAAATAGAGAGAGAGAAAAATAGCTAGCACTCCTTCACTAAAAATCAGCAGCCAGCAGTTTTATGTTCCGCTTTGCTGATGAATGCTGCATGGACTGTTGAGTGCTGATTTTCTGAGTGTGTGTGTGTGTGTGTGTGTGTGTGTGTGTGTGTGTGTGTGTGTGTGTGTGTGTGTGTGTGTGTGTGTGTGTGTGTGTGTGTGTGTGTGTGTGTGTGTATTATTATTTTTATTTTTTTTAACAGGGTCACAGAAATTAGGGTACACTATAAGTAGGTCCATGGTGTAGCAGTGTCTTTTAATTTTGGCAGACACCACACTTAACATGGACACGCAGGCACAGTAATTAGACATACAGGTGTGGATAAATGTCTCAGCACTAATAGTGCTAGTCATCAGTCTGCTGATAGAAGGCAGCCACTATCTGCTGCGCATCCTGGTACAGCTAGTTCAGAAAGAACCTGGCACTATTGAGACTCCGGCCTACTCGCTGGCCACTATTCATAATCAGTGGCCACAGTGCCGCACGGATGAGGATTTTAAACCTTCCTGTCTTTCAGTGATGATTTCCAGCTGGACCTGTGCAACCTAGAAAACCTGCCATTTCAAACCTCCACTGCTTCTGCAGAATGCACAGGGTTTGCTTTAGTCTCCCTTGGAGGGAGCCGATCCTACGTGAACCAACATGGAGGTAATTCAGATCTGATTGCTGTTCCATGTATTCGCACGCAGCGTACGCAAGTGTGCAAACAGAAAGCATGCATGCGAACAGAAAGAAAAACGCACGTATTACGTATGAATACACAAAATGTGCAGCAGTGCACAAAAGAGGTGTTTACTATTTGCGTTGTATTCGCTAGTTTGCAAACAATCGTACAATATTTTTTAAATAATAGTTTATTGACCCAATCACCCTAAGGATTCTAAATGTTATTGAACAATTAAGTGGGTGTAGTATGGTATGCCGGCGGTCGGGCTCCCGGCGACCAGCATACCGGCGCCGGGAGCCCGACTGCTGGCTTACCGACAGTGTGGTGAGCGCAAATGGGCCCCTTTCGGGCTCGCTGCGCTCGCCACGCTGCTGGCACGGTGGCGCGTAAACTCCCTCCAAGGGGATCGTGGACCCCCACGAGGGAGAATAAGTGTCGGTATGCCGGCTGTCGGGATTCCGGCGCCGGTATACTGTGCGCCGGGATCCCGACAGCCGGCATACTGAAGACCACCCCAATTAAGTGATCAAACACTGCCAAGTGAAGAGTTTGACAACCAAATTGTTCAATGACATTTAGCAAATAAGGCTACAAACATGCTGTATCCTCAAAATATGTTTGATGTCCTATTTGCACAATACACTAAATACTATTTTATAATACTATCTTTAAAAATATTTACTATTTTAAAATAGTGATGTTACTAACCCCCCAAAAAATTACAAATAAGGAAAGACACATAAATGCAATGTAGGAAAAAGATAATAGACACATATTGAAAAAACAGAAGATGACATAGAAAAATGACAGATAAAAATGTATAAGATTATGTTTAATAAAAACACCACACAATAGCTAAGTTTTGAAGGTTTACTTTTTGAAATAACAAAAAAAATACAAACATAATAATGAATTTTTACAAAATGAAAAAAAAACTGTAATAAATTCTGGACATTCTCCAGCAGGGCCAGAATGTATGCCTGCATGGCAAGTAGTTCCTTTCGGATGGCCTTGTTTCGATTTCCAACCTCTGGGTCTGTAATAACTGGGGAAGAATGTGACAAATAAAAATTACAAACATAATAACATACTGTATTCAGAAAAACCTCATCACTAGAATCCATTTAGAATGCCACTGCAATGCTGATTACAAACACAACGTCATTGTGTGCGCATCAACGCTGTTTGTCTTCACATATGCAACTGATTTTTAACCAATAAAAACTTACACTCACGTCTACAAACAATTATTAGCATACATATTTCATAAATAAGCATATATCTCTCCCCTTATCTAGTAAAAACACCCAATTGCCATCTACATTATGCATCTGTCATCTTCACAAACAAATTTTCAGGAGTTTGTTGGCCCACTACCCATCCTATGTAATGGCCTTCCACACATCATAAGACTGTCCTGTAGGCTCAATTTTTGCCTTCATACCAGGGGCGTTTCTACAGAGGAGGGGGCCTGTGTTCACCTCCGGGTCCGGGTGGACCCCCTCCCATGAACGACACTGTAGACTCTGGCATTGTGCCGGAGTCTACTGCGCATGCACAGATCTCCGGAAACCTGGCACTCGCCATGATCCAGAGACCAATTTGGCTACCACGCATGCACATCGGCCACTGGACTCTGGTAAGGTAAGTATTTAAATGGGTACAGTGTGCGGTGTTGGCCCCCTGGACCCAGGGGCCCGTGTACACCGCACTCATTGCACCCATTATAGAAACGCCAATAATTCATACCCTGTAAATTAAACTATTCAGACAAGGCATATAAATTCCACAACAATACACATGACTTTCAAAATGTTTAATATGTCATTACAATGACATCAGGAAAGTATTTTCAATGTTTTTGGACCACTGTGATAGTGCTAGAATTAGTTCCTAGCATTGTTTTTCATTCTGAATACCATATATTTAGAAATTTTGGAAGCAGGGCCTTCCTACCTCTAAGGGGGACATTTACTAAGCAGTGATAAGAGCGGAGAAGTGAGCCAGTGGAGAAGTTGCCCCATCAACCAATCAGCAGCTCTGTATAATTTTATAGTATGCAAATTCTAGATGTTACGTCTGTGCTGATTGGTTGCCATTTGATCTTCTCCACTGGCTCTTATCACTGCTTAGTAAATGTCCCCCTTGTCTGTTATGACCCAGTTTTCTAATAATTGAATGTATTAATGTAATCTGTTGCAGTACATGTGTCTTCAACCTGTGTCCCTCCAGCTGCTGTGGAACTACACATCCAAGCATGCCCTGGCTCAGTGATAAGATGCCTTAATAGCAAAACTGTGGCAGGGAATGCTGGGATGTGTAGTTCCACAGAAGCTGGAGGGACACAGGTTGAAGACACATGCGTTAGTATGTTAAAAAAAAACATAATAAAGCTACATTCAATTAATTATAAAAAAAATGTGATTACTTTCAACCAGAGCCGCCCACTTATCCTACTCTTCTTCCTCTGGTGGTGGCTGCATTTCGTCTTGAGAGGGGGATGGAGGTTGAATGGGGAAGGAGCTTGAAAGGGGGTGGGAGGTTGGATGGGGGATGAGGCTTGAAAGGGGGTGGGAGGTTAGCTGAGGAAGGGCTTGAAAGGGGGACAGAGGTTGGATAGGGGAAGGAGGATCAGATTGAGAGGGGGTGGGCAATTCATGGGTGGATGGTGTTCGAGTGGGGGATGGAGGTTGAGGGGAAGAGGGAGTTTGAGTGAAGGAGGAAGTTTGAGGGGGAGAGGGAGGTTGATAGGGGGCTGAAGATTGAGAGGAGTATGGAGTTTGAGGAGGGCATGGAGCTTGAGAGGGATGGAGTTTGAGGGGGATGGAGCTTGAGGGGGGATGAAGTTTGAGAGGGGGATGGAGCTGGAGAGGGGATGGAGTTTGGTGGGGGAAGGGACTGGATCACTGTTCTGGATGTGGACTCCCATTCCTCCTTTGTGCTCTACCTAAGGAGAGAGGAACACAGTTATAATTTTTCATTATGAAGCTTATGGGTTTTTTTCAGTTATAATACACATTAGCTACTCTAGAATGCACAAAAAATATCCTTTTTTATGTTTTATTTGCCATTTAAAACACATTATAATTATCCTTCTTTGAAAAAAAAATTGTAATTAAAAAAATAATATAACATGTACATGAGTCATATCCACTGTTTGTAAATTAGTAAATATAGAACCCACACACATACTGTATACATGCATACAAACATCCATGCATACCTATATACATTATCACTATCTACAGGCTAAACAACATACACACACTTATGGATGCAAATATTACTATCCATTTAACTAAACAAACACTCATGCACACACAAATGTTACAGTATGCATTACTTACATTCCTATATTTGCTGGCGTAGTTGTGCCAGCAAACGCCACTGTCGGCGGCGGAGGTCTGACAACCACTGCTCAAGTTGCACAATGATCCGCCTGGTGTGGACCCTCGTTAGATATATAAGGGCCCGTGCGGCCTATGCGTCGGTCCATTATGGATGTGAGGAGCCCTAATACTGAAAGTGGCAGCTCGCATGGTGCCAATGGAATATTAATCATAATAGCTATTATTTATACTGTCTGCCTGCTGTTGATTGGTCGACAGCTGTGATGCACATGAATACAAATAAGCTTTATTGCTATTAATGGACATTGACAGTATGTTGTGTTCTCAGTTGCGAACGCAATTGCGAGGGTACGCTACTGTAGCTGCTAAAATCGCAAAATACTCTCTGTTCCTCAGTCAACTAAACATTTCAGGATTAATTTGTTAGTTTGATTATATGTATTTAAAGAAAAAGAGAAAAAAAATTACCTTTTTTTAGAAAAACAATAATTTTGTTAGGACACATTAATGCTTGTCAAACAAACTACACATATGCCTCTCACAAAGAGAGGCAGAGAGGTTCCTGCATTAGGAGGAGGTGCAGGCCCTGACATGCCACATGGAGCATTATGGGGTTGCTCCAAGTTAGGTAGCTCTTAGCGTAGACATATTGTAGTAAGGAGCCATTATCATGTGGCTCCTTGCTGGTTAATCATAGACCCAGATTGGGGTAATGGAGGTGTGGGGTGTGGTGCCTCTGGACTGACTGAGCTGGATGGCCTTAGTGTGGCATACCTTTACATTCTATTAACACTTTTCACTTATTCATTTTTTTAACACTATTTCTCTATTTTAATTACATTTCATTTTTGTATCACTTTCTCTATAGATTCGGCTTCCTAAATACTAATTTATTAACACTATAGTTTTTTCACTGGTATGCTACCCTGGGCTTTCTGGCTTATGCTGGTGTTTTGGGGTGCCACATCCTGCACCTAGATATAGCGCTAGGGACCCCAAATATACAAAGATGCCTTGATGCCGCTTTGGGGCTTATGCACACATTTGCGCCAATATGTGTAACGAAGATCTCTGAATACTAATATTATGTGGGATTTATATCTGGTTACTGTTATCATTCAGGGTGCTGGGGGAAGTATAACTAAAATATTGTGCAACTATTCTGTTTTTCTGGCATGGCCGCATTGGGTTTCATGGCCAAGGCCCCAGAAAAGGTCAACCCCCTGGCTCCTCATCCTCTGGGGCCACAATTTCTTGTCGGGCCAGGTCCACATGACTGTTTATAGCAATATTGTGCAGTATTGCACACAGGACTTACTTACTAACCATTTCCGGAGAATACATGAGGTTGCCACCAGTGCGGTGAAGCATCCAAAACCGGCCTTTTAATAGGTCAATTGTGCACTCCACCACCTGTAAATGCAGATTGTGGTCCTGGTGTTGGTGTGCTATAAGGAGTCATGAGCCAGGGGGTGCAAGGATATCCCCTATCTTCTGCAAAACTTGCAAACCCAAAATTATTATATGGTTAACATTTACATAGTAACATAGGCCCTCATTCCGAGTTGTTCGCTCGCTAGCTGCTTTTAGCAGCATTGCACACGCTAGGCCGCCACCCTCTGGGAGTGTATCTTAGCTTAGCAGAACAGCAAACGAAAGATTAGCAGAACTGATACTAAATAATTCTTTGCAGTTTCTGAGTAGCTCCGGACCTACTCACAGATTGCGATCAGCTCAGTCCGTTTAGTTCCTGGTTTGACATCACAAACACGCCCTGAATTCGGCCAGCCACTCCCCCGTTTCTCCAGACACTACTGCGTTTTTCCCTGAAACGCCTGCGTTTTTTTGCACACTCCCGCAAAACGCTCAGTTACAACCCAGAAACGCCCCTTTCCTGTCAATCATTCACGATCAGCAGTGCGACTGAAAAGCGCGGCAGGATCCACAGCAAAACTGCTAAGTTTTTAGTTAAATAACTAAGCGCATGTGCAATTAGCAACAAATCGCAGCATAGCGAAAATCGGCAACGAGCGAACAACTCGGAATGACCCCCATAGTAATTGAGGTTGAAAAGAGGCAAAATGCCCATCGTGTTCAACCTGTATTCTGTATTAAGTTGAGTTGATTTTACTGTACCTGCTGAAGAATGTTTTTATGACTAGTTAACAACTATAGTCATGTTACACCGGGATTAAAAACGTCAATATTTTAAATGTTATAAGCTTGGTTATCCTTTTCAGTCAGAAATTTATCCAATCCTTTTTTAAATGCATTTACAGAGTCTGCCATTACCACTTTCTCTGGCAAGGAATTCCAAATCCTTATTGCCCTAACAGTAAAGAATCCTTTCCTCCGTTGTGTACGGAATTTTTTTCCCTCCAGCCTCAACGAGTGCCCACGTGTCCTAAACAGAGTTCTTTTAATAAATAATTCCTGTGATAACTCTTTGTAATGCTCTTTACATATTTAAAGATATTAATAATGTCTACCCTTAGATGCCTCTTTTCCAGTGTATACATATTCATCTTAGTAAGCCTTTCATCGTAATCCAGTCCTTCTAGCCCTTTAATCAATTTAGTAGCTCGCCTTTGAACCCTTTCGAGTGCACTGATATCTTTTTTATACAGTGGTGCCCAAAACTGAACACAATATTCCAGGTGCGGACGTACCAATGATTTGTACAGTGGCAGAATTACATCCTCGTCCCTTGTCTCAATTCCCCGTTTTATGCACGCTAGCACCCAGGGGCGGATAGGGATAAAAAAACAGCCCGGGAAATGTATTGAAGAGGCCCTAATAGTGGTGGGGTCTGTTGAGGGGGTGGAGTCTGTGAAGTGGGTGGGATTATTGCTCAGAAGGCCTAACCACATGTATGCATGGAAATTTTAGGGGCATGGCTTCACGGGGATGGGGCGTGGCCACATAATAGTGCCAATTCACATTACACCACACAGTAGTGCTGCTTGTACACATTGCACCAGGTAGAACCTCCTATACACACTGCGCCAGGTAGAGCATGTTATATACATATTGCGCCAGATAGAGCACGTTCTACACTTTGTGCCAGGTAGAGCATGGTATACACTTTGCGCCAGGCAGAGCACATTATACACAGTGCACCAGGTAAAGCACATTATACATATTGCACCAGGCAGAGCACATTATACACATTGCACCAGGTAAAGCACATTATATATATTGCACCAGGCAGAGCATGTTATACACATTGCACCAGGTAGAGCATGTTATATACTTTGCGCCAGGTAGAGCACATTATACATATTGCACCAGGCAGAGCATGTTATACACATTGCACCAGGTAGAGCACGTTATACACTTTGTGCCAGGTAGAGCACATGATACACATTGCACCAGGTAGAGCACATTATACACATTGCACCAGGTAGAGCACATTATACACATTGCACCAGGTAAAGAACATTTTTACACATTGCGCCAGGTAGAGCACGTTATACAATTTGCGCCAAGCAGAGCACATTATACACATTGCACCAAGTAACGCACATTATACACATCGCACCAAGTAAAGCACATTATACTAGAGATGAGCGGGTTCGGTTCATCAAGATCCGAACACCCCCCCCCCCCCCCCCCCCCGAACTTCACCTATTTTACACGGTTCCGAGGCAGCCTCGGACCTTCCCGCCTTGCTCGGTTAACCCGGACGCGCCCAAACGTCATCATCCCGCTGTCGGATTCTCGCGAGATTCATATTCTATATAAAGAGCCGCGCGTCACCGCCATTTTCACTCGTGCATTGGCGATTGAACGGAGAGGACATGGCTGCGTTCTCTCTCTGAAAAGCTCCGTATCTGTGCTCAGTGTTCTGCAAATATCTGTGCTCAGTGTGCTGCAAATAGCTGTGCTCAGTGTGCTGCAAATATCTATGTTCTCTGCCTGAAAACGCTCCATATCTGTGCTCAGTGTGCTGCATTGTGGGGACCATCAGTATATAATATAATTATAGTAGTACAGTACAGTAGGCCATTGCTGTATCTTGCAGCTCTGTGTCAAGTATACTATCCATTTCTGTGCTGCATTATTGTGAGCAGTATATAGTAGGACAGTGCAGCATTTTGGTGACCAGCAGTATACATATAGTACAGTACAGTAGGCCATTGCTGTATCTTGCAGCTCTGTGTCAAGTATACTATCCATATCTGTGCTGCATTATTGTAAGCAGTATATAGTAGGACAGTGCTGCATTTTGGTGACCAGCAGTATACATATAGTACAGTACAGTAGGCCATTGCTATTGATATATTACTGGCATATAATTCCACACATTAAAAAATGGAGAACAAAAATGTGGAGGGTAAAATAGGGAAAGATCAAGATCCACTTCATGCTGAAGCTGCTGACACTAGTCATGGCCGAGACTATGAAATGCCATCAACGTCGTCTGCCAAGGCCGATGCCCAATGTCATAGTAGAGAGCATGTAAAATCCACAAAACTAAAGTTCAGTAAAATGACCCAAAAATCAAAATTAAAAGCGTCTGAGGAGAAGTGTAAACTTGCCAATATGCCATTTACGACACGGAGTGGCAAGGAACGGCTAGTGGTTCAGCTTCACATGAGGATGGAAGCACTCATCCTCCTGCTAGAAAAATGAAAAGACTTAAGATGGCAAAAGCACAGCAAAGAACTGTGCGATCTTCTAAATCACAAATCCCCAAGGAGAGTCCAATTGTGTCGGTTGCGATGCCTGACCTTCCCAACACTGGGCGGGAAGAGGTGGCGCCTTCCACCATTTGCACGCCCCCTGCAAGTGCTAAAAGGAGCACCCACAGTCCAGTTCCTGATAGTCAAATTGAAGTACACCAGGATGAGGATATGGGTGTTGCTGGTGCTGAGGAGGAAATTGACAAGGAGGATTCTGATGGTGAGGTGGTTTGTTTAAGTCAGGCACCCGGGGAGACACCTGTTGTCCGTGGGATGAATATGGCCATTGACATGCCTGGTCAAATTACAAAAAAAATCACCTCTTCGGTGTGGAATTATTTTAACAGAAATGCGGACAACAGGTGTCAAGTCATGTGTTGCCTTTGTCAAGCTGTTATAAGTAGGGGTAAGGACGTTAACCACCTAGGAACATCCTCCCTTATACGTCACCTGGAGTGCATTCATCAGAAGTCATTGACAAGTTCAAAAACTTTGGGTGACAGCGGAAGCAGTCCACTTACAACTAAATCCCTACCTCTTATACCCAAGCTTCTGCAAACCACACCACCAACGTAAATTTCCCCCTTAGACAGGAACGCCAATAGTCCTGCAGGCCATGTCACTGGCAAGTCTGACGAGTCCTCTCCTGACTGGGATTCCTCCGATGCATCCTTGAGTGTAACGCCTACTGCTGCAGGTGCTGCTGTTGTTGCTGCTGGGAGTCAATCTTCATCCCAGAGGGGAAGTCGGAAGACCACTTGTACTACTTCCAGTAAGCAATGTGCAAGGAAGATGAAATATCACAGCAGTCATCCTGTTGCAAAGCGGATAACTCAGGCCTTGGCAGCTGTATTGGTGTTAGACGTGCCTCTGGTATCCAGCGTTAATTCTTTGGGAATTAGAGAATTTCTTAAGGCAGTGTGTCCCTGGTACCAAATACCATCTAGGTTCCACTTCTCTAGGCAGGCGATACCGAGAATGTACACAGACGTCAGAAAAAGACAGTGTCCTAAAAAATGCAGTTGTACCCAATGTCCACTTAACCACGGACAAGTGTAGCAGGGCAAACTCACGACTATGACTGTGACAGCCCACTGGGTAGATGTATTGCCTCCCGCAGCAAGAACAGTAGCGGCGGCACCAGTAGCAGCATCTCGCAAATGCCAACTCATTCCTAGGCAGGCTACGCTTTGTATCACCACTTTCCATAAGAGGCACACAGCTGACAACCTCTTACGGAAACTGAGGAACATCATCGCAGAATGGCTTACCCCAATTGGACTCTCCTGGTGATTTGTGACATCGTACAACGCCACCAATATTGTGCGTGCATTACAATTGGGCAAAATCCAGCACGTCCCATGTTTTGCACATACATTGAATTTGGTGGTGCAGAATTTTTTTTAAAAACGACGGCCGTGCAAAAGATGCTGTCGGTGTCCCAAAGAATTGCGGGCCACCTTCCGCATTCAGCCACCGCGTGCCGAAGACTGGAGCACCAGCAAACACTCCTGAACCTGCCCCGCCATCATCTGAAGCAAGAGGTGGTGACGAGGTGGAATTCAACCCTCTATATGCATCAGAGGATGGAGGAGGAGCAAAATGCCATTCAAGCCTATACATCTGCCTACGATATAGGCAAAGGAGGGGGAATGCACCTGACTCAAGCGCAGTGGAGAATGATTTCAACGTTGTGTAAGGTTCTGCAACCCTTTGAACTTGCCACACGTGAAGTCAGTTCAGACACTGCCAGCCTGAGTCAGGTCATTCCCCTCATCAGGCTTTTGCAGAAGCAGCTGGAGAGATTGAAGGAGGAGCTAAAACAGAGCGATTCTGCTAGGCATGTGGGACTTGTGGATGGAGCTTTTAATTCGCTTAACCAGGATTCACGGGTGGTCAATCTGTTGAAATCAGAGCACTACATTTTGGCCACCGTGCTCGATCCTAGGTTTAAAGCCTACGTTGTATCTCTCTTTCCGGCAGACACAAGTCTGCACATGTTCAAAGACCTGCTGGTGAGACACTTGTCAACTCAAGCGGAATGTGACCCATCAACAGCTCCTCCTTCACATTCTCCCGCAACTGGGGCTGTGAGGAAAAGGCTAAGAATTCCGAGCCCACCCGCTGGCAGTGATGCAGGGCAGTCAGGAGCGAGTGCCGACATCTGATCCAGACTGAAGGACCTGCCAACGATTACTGACATGTCGTCTACTGTCACTGCATATGATTCTGTCACCATTGAAAGAATGGTGGAGGATTATATGGGTGACCGCATCCAAGTAGGCACGTCAGACAGTCCGTACGTATACTGGCAGGAAAAATAGGCAATTTTGAGGCCCTTGCACAAGTGTTTAGTGCAGCTGGTCACCTTGCCAGCGATCAGCGTACGTGGTTACTTCCAGAAAATGTGGAGAAGATGATGTTCATCAAAATTAATTATAATGAATTCCTCCGTGGAGACATTCACCATCAATTGCCTCCAGAAAGTACACAGGGACCTGAGATGGTGAATTCCAGTGGGGGCAAATTAATACTCTGTGAGGAGGGGGATGTACACAGTGAAAGGGGTGAGAAATCAGAGGATGATGATGAGGTGGACATCTTGCCTCTGTAGAGCCAGTTTGAGCAAGGAGAGATTGATTGCTTCTTTTTTTGGTGGGGCCCAAACCACCCAGTCATTTCAGTCGTGTGGCAGACCCTGTGGCTAAAATGATGGGTTTGTTAAAGTGTGCATGTCCTGTTTATACAACATAAGGGTGGGAGGGCCGGGTGGGAGGGCCCAAGGACAATTCCATCTTGCACCTCTTTTTTTTTTATTTATCTTTGCATCATGTGCTGTTTGGGGCCAATTGTTTTAAGTGCCATCCTGTCTGACACTGCAGTGCCACTCCTAGATGGGCCAGGTGTTTGTGCTGCCCACTTGGGTCGCTTAGCTTAGTCCTCCAGCGACCTCGGTGCAAATTTTAGGACTAAAAATAATATTGTGAGGTGTTCAGAATAGACTGGAAATTAGTGGAAATTATGGTTATTGAGGTTAATAATACTATAGGATCAAAATTCCCCACAATTTCTATGATTTAAGCTGTTTTTGAGGGGTTTTTGAAAAAAAACACCCAAATCCAAAACACACCCGAATCCGACAAAAAATTTTCAGGGAGGTTTTGCCAAAACGCGTCTGAATCCAAAACACGGCTGCGGAACCGAATCCAAAACCAAAACACAAAACACAAAAAATTTCCGGTGCACATCTCTACATTATACACATTGCACCAGGTAGAGCACATTATACACATTGCACCAGGTAGAGCACGTTATACACATTGCACCAGGTAAAGCACATTATACACATTACACCAGGCAGAGCACGATATACACATTGCACCAGGCAGAGTACGTTATACACATTGCACCAGGCAGAGCACGTTATACACATTGCACCAGGTAAAGCACATTATACACATTGCACCAGGCAGAGCACGTTATACACATTGCACCAGGCAGAGCACATTATACACTTTGCTCCAGGTAGAGCACATTATACACATTGCACCAGGTAAAGCACATTATGCGTATTGCACCAGGCAGAGCATGTTATAAACATTGCACCAGGTAGAGCACGTTATACACTTTGCGCCAGGTAGAGCACATTATACACATTGCACCAGGTAGAGCACATTATACTCATTGCACCAGGTAGAGCACGTTATACACATTGCACCAGGTAAAGCACATTATACACATTGCACCAGGTAGAGCACGTTATATACTTTGCGCCTGGTAGAGCACATTATACACATTGCACCAAGTAGAGCACGTTATACACATTGCACCAGCTAAAGTGTCACGCTCGGCGTAAGTTGGGATTCCGACAACCGAGTTTTGCCTGAAGGGACAGCTACCTGTGAGGAGAGTAAATGAGGTGGCTGAATGTAATTCCTCCTCATGGGGTGGAAGCCAAACCAAGTGTTAACGTTGACCAGAGGGCGTAAAGAAAAGGAGGACTTCGTAGGAAGATAACTGGCATTTTAATGAATAAACAGGCTGTACACGAATATTGGAGAAATTGAAGAAAGTGGAAGAATTAGAGTCTATGGTTAAATGACTTGAAGAGTGAAGCTGAAGAACTCTGGTAAAGAAGAACTGAAGACTGTGTTTTATGATTGAAATATGAGGCTGAAGAACTTGGACTTTGAAGAAATGAAGACTGTGGTTTGTGATTGAAAGACGAGGCTGAAGAACTTGGACTTTGAAGAAATGAAGACGTCTGCGGGAACCGCCATTAGCACCTGGAGCTTCTCTATGACCTAGGACCCCGTGAGTGCTTCCACGAGTGGCAACGGACTTAGACAGCAGTACTGCAGCAGCGTTTAGGTAAACGATGGATGAGAGCAACCAGGACCAGGGAACCAGAAGTAACCTGGGAGCACTGAGCTGGAGAACCTTTCACAAGGAGGTAACTTGAAGCACTGGCACTCTCCCTCTGAGTCAGCCCCCTTTTGTAAGGGGAGAACACGCAGGATTGGCTGGACACAGATTGGGAACTTCACTGGTAATACTTTGGTCTCCAACATGGCTGCCCCCAGCACAGGAGACATACTTAGCTGTTAGCACACAGCTTTAGCCAGCTTCTGTCTCTGACACACTATACTGTGTCACCACTAGAGGACCTTACCGCAGCGATCCCCACCGCAGCGCCCAGCTCTCCAGACCCTCGGCCCCTGGCCCTTGGCAGCCGCACATCCGTCCAGAAGGACTCGCTGCTAGCAGCTCCCTGTCGTCGCAGCCACGCCAACCAGCGGGACGGTAACCTGCGGGAGCACCCGCCAGAGGTATGGCTCCGGAGCGAGCCTGACAGTAAAGCACATTATACACATTGCACCAGACAGAGCATGTAATACATATTGCACCAGGTAGAGCACGTTATACACTTATACATAATGTGAGACCTCTCGTTTTTTAATGGTTTCCACTGTTTGAGCATAAAGGGGTCAGTGCCACCCTACACACACAAAGGTCACCTACACACATAGTGGTCAGTGCCACCCTATACACACACACACACACACACACACATACAGGTCACTTACACAGAGGTCAGTGACAGCTTCCCCCCTCCAACTGATCAGTGACAGCCCACAAAATCACCACACAGCACAGTACTAGCAGCCTAAACACAGTGTCAGCATATGGAGCAGCTGAGCTTACCTTGGGACCGGCCACTCCTTCTCCTCCTCCAGCCTCTCCTCTGAGCTCCTAGCTGCCCCGGGCCATCCCCAGAAGCTAAGACGGAGGGATTCTGCTATGTGGGACTTGTGGATGGAGCCCTTCCTTCGCTTTGCCAAGATTCAAGGGTGGTCAATCTGTTGAAATCAGAGCACTACATTTTGGCCACCGTGTTCGATCCTAGGTTTAAAACTTACGTTGGATCTCTCTTTCCGGCAGACACAAGTCTGCAGAGGTGCTAAGACCTGCTGGTAAGAAAATTGTCAACTCAAGCGTAACGTGACCCGTCAAAAGCTCCTCCTTTATTTTCTCCCGCAACTGGGGCTGCGAGGATAAGGTTAACATTTCCTAGCCCACCCGCTGGCGGTGATGCAGGGAAGTCTGGAGCAAGTGTTGACATCTGGTCCGGACTGAAGGACCTGCCAACGATTACTGACATGTCTACTGTCACTGCATATGATTCTGTCACCATTGAAAGAATGGTGGAGGATTATTTTGGTGACAGCATCCAAGTAGGCATGTCAGACAGTCCGTATGTATACGGGCAGGATAAAGAGGCAATTTGGAGGCCCTTGCACAAATTGGCTTTATTTTACCTAAGTTGCCCCTCCTCCAGTGTGTACTCTGAAAGAGTGTTTAGTGCAGCCGGTAACCTTGTCAGCAATCGGTGTAGTAGGTTACGTCCACAAAATGTGGAGAAGAGGATGTTCATCAAAATGAATTATAAATTCCTCCTGGAAGTCATTCACCAGCAATTGTCTCCAGAAAGTACACAGGGACCTGTAATGGTGGATTCCAGTGGGGACTAATTAATACTCTGTGAGGAGGAGGATGTACATACTGAAAGGGGTCAGGAATCGGAGGATAAGTACTACATCTTGCCTCTGTAGAGCCAGTTTGTGCAAGGAGTGATGAATTGATTCTTTTTTGTTGGGGGCCCAAACAAACCAATTATTTCAGCCACAGCCGTGTGGCAGACCCTGGTGCTGGAATGATTGGTTTGTTAAAGTGTGCATGTCCTGTTTATACAACATAAGGGTGGGAGGGAGGGCACCTCTTATTTTTTTCTTTGCATGATGTGCTCTTTGGGTCCTAGTTTTTAAAAGTGCCACCCTGTCTGACACTGCAGTGCCACTCCTAGATGGGAAGGGTGCTTGTGCCGCCCGCTTAGGTCGCTTAGCTTATCCAGCAACCTCAGTTCACCTCTTTATTTTCTTTGCATTATGTGCTGTTAGGGGCCTAGTTTTTAAAACTGCCATCCTGTCTGCCACTGCAGTGCAACTCCTAGAGGGGCCAGGCGTTTGTGCCGCCCAATTGTGTTGCTTAGCTTAGTCATCCAGCACACTGTGTGTGTGTGTGTGTGTGTGTGTGTGTGTGTGTGTGTGTGTGTGTGTGTGTGTGTGTGTGTGTGTGTGTGTGTGTGTGTGTGTGTTACTGCGGTCTGCCAGAGCCTGAGGGATATCTGCTTTGTATATTTAAAAAAAAAAAAAAATTGTTTCTTAATTATTTTATTTATTTATGTATTTATTTTTAATTTAAATTAATTAGAAAAAAAAATGTTTGGGGGGGAGGGGCGCTAAATTACTGCCTTGCCCTGTGTGCCGTAAATCCTAGTTTCGGCCCTGCTGTAAGCCTCTTTTCTGCACAGCCATTTGCTTGTTTTGTATTTATCAATAAAATATGTATTTATTGCCTTTCACTTTGTCCACAAATAGTGTTAATTTGATTGAGATGCATGGTAATGCAAAAATATGTTGAGAAATCATAATGCTTTCACTAATTTTTTTAATAAAATTATAAAAAACAAAACTACTGTATATTGTGAATCTATTACCTGAAGCATCATTACAGAACATTATAACAATAATTGCATACCTCCCAACTGTCCCAATTTTCGCGATACAGTCCCATTTTTTGGGGACTGTCCCACCTGCGGGCAGCAGTGTCCCGCAATGGGGAGGGCAGTTGGAAGGCTCTTGCAGGGCGTCTATTCACGGAGACAGTGGGACTGGGGGCATACCAGCAGCTGATTGAGCGCTGGCCTTGCCCCCATAGTGACAAGAACAGGGGCCGTGGCTCGCGATCGCGGCATAGCCATTAGGCCATGCCCCCTTTCTACGAGGCCACACCTAAATTTTCCATAGCCACGCCCCCTTTAGTCGACGGGTCCCCCTTCAACATCCTGTAAGTTGGGAGATATGGTGTTGGTTGTGTTTTGCACATATCCAGGGAATGACAGGATACATACCATTTCTCTTACATCTTAGAGGATACTGGGGTTCCATTTAGTACCATGGGGTATAGACGGGTCTACTAGGAGCCATCGGCACTTTAAGAATTTGATAGTGTAGGCTGGCTCCTCCCTCTATGCCCCTCCGACTAGCCTCAGTTTAGAAAATGTGCCCGGAGGAGCCAGTCACGCTTATGGAAGCTCCTGAAGAGTTTCTGCATTCATTTTATATGTTTGTTATTTTCAGGCAGGCAGGGCCGTCTTAACAGCAGTGTAGGCCCTTGGGCAAAGCAATGCACTGGGGCCCCTACCCATCCTCCTGGGGTAGGAGTGGCGGGTGCTATCAATGGCAGCTTTGACGTCCCTCGGGCGGTAGTGGGTGTTCTATCTTCCGCTCAGCATGTAGGACCTGGAGCAGTCATTTCTGCTAATTACTCCTTTACTGCACAGATGGGGAGGGAGGGAGAACACTAAACTTTAGAAGGGAGCATTGGACTGAATGAAGGGGCCCTGGTACATGACTTCCATGGTGGTAGGGGGTGTTTAATACGTAGGTGAGGGGTGGAAGGTGGAGTGTGCTTAATATTCATAATTTTCTGGTGGGAGGGCAGTATGCTTGACAGCAGATATCTCCAGTTCCTGGAAATAGATTTCTTCACTTTTAATGAGGTAAAACACTAGAGAGTCCCACCTTTCAGGAGGTATTGGGAACTTGGGGATCAGAGTTCAGGAGCCAGAGCAATCCATCAATGAAAATATAAAAATGCATATTAGGTGTGTGGAGCTGGAGCAGGGACCATCTGCTGGAAGGCTGATATCTCTTGTTCTGGACATAGTAAAGGCAAGCTGTCAGCATCCACTGACAGGGGAGAGTATCAGCTTTTGGAGTATACTTTCTGAAACAATCTAAGGCCCTCACTCCGAGTTGATCGCTAGCTGCTGTTGTTCGCAGCGCAGCAATTAGGCAAAAAATCGGCACTTCTGCGCATGTGTATGGTACGCAGTGCGCATGCGCAACGTACTTTCACAAAAACCGATGCAGTTTCACACAAGGTCTAGCGACGCTTTTCAGTCGCATTGCTGATCGGTGAGTGATTGACAGGAATGGGGCGTTTCTGGGAGGTAACTGACCGTTTTCCAGGAGTGTGCTGAAAAAAGCAGGCGTGTCAGATAAAAACGCAGGCGTGACTGGGGAAACGGGGGAGTGGCTGGCCGAACGCAGGGCGTGTTTGTGACATCAAAACAGGAACTAAATAGTCTGAAGTGATTGCAAGGTAGGAGTAGGTCTGCAGCTACTCAGAAACTGCTTGAAAAAATGTTGGTGCTGTTCTGCGATCCTTTTGTTCGCACTTCTGCTAAGCTAAGATACACTCCCAGAGGGAGGCGGCTTAGCATTTGCACTGCTGCTAAAAGCAGCTAGCGAGTGATCAACTCGGAATGAGGGCCTAAGTCAGACAGAACCCAAGATAACTGGCTGATAAGAACAATTAACAGGCTCGGATGGGGACAACTGCTTTGAAGTCGGATATCTCCGGTTCCCAATGGCCGATTTTCAAAATCCTGATACCCCTGGAAAGAGGAGACCCTCAGATATCAGCCTAGGGCCCTTATACTCCGTGGGCCCTTGGACAAGAGCCCACTGAGCCCATACAAAAAACGGCCCAGCAGGCAGGGCTGGATGGGACTAAGCGGGGGACCGGCCCAACCTCTTGAAGGGTTCATGGTCCCATTCCCCACTGACAGGACACTGAGCTCCTGAATGAACTATTCGCAAGCCCCACCATGGCAAGCGTACATTCCCGCAGCACACCGCCACCCCTAACAGAGCCAGAAGAATGAAGAGTGGTAAGTACTAAGCCGGCATCCCGGTTACCAGGGCACCTGCCATTATGGCGGCATGAGGGTACGGAGACTAAGACTTCTAACCGGGGTGGAATGCATCTCCAGACACAGTACACAGCTGCATCTCAGTACAATGTACACAGTACCCACACTGGCAAAAACAGCCCTAAAACGGTTTTCTCTCCATTTTAAGCACCAGATTACCTCAGCCAGTATAAAATAAAGCAGGAAGACCTTGCATCATTGAAAGGGCAGGGACTTCACTGTGAGCGGATCCAGTATCTCACCAGCTCCATTTCCCTCTGCAGTGGATACAGACACTGACTGACAGGGATGCGCAGCTACTCCGGAAAGACTCCAGATTACCTCAGCAATAGCAGGGGATCATAGCAGTAAAAAGAAGTCCTCAGTCACTTTTCAGCGTCAAAGGAATTGAATAGCCTGTTTGAAGAACCGTGGGTTAATCCTGACAAGAAATTTCAGATCCTTAAAGGTTGCTCTCATCTTTTCCTTTTCCTCTGTAGGATAGAAAAAAATGGGAAAATCCACCGATAGTGGACACATCAGTTTCTAGGCTGTCACAAAAAATTGTAAAACTGATAGGTACTTATTTAAGCGAGGAAGTAGTCTGTGACCGATTAAAACATTTAAAGATTAATAAATCACCAGGGCCCGATGGCATTCATCCAAGGGTTCTAATGGAGCTTCACTCTGAACTGGCAAAACCGCTATCTTTGATCTTTAAGGATTCAGTTATATCAGGTATGGTTCCCAAAGACTGGCGTATAGCGGAAGTAGTGCCTATATTCAAAAAGGGAAGTAAAGCTGAACCAGGTAATTATAGACCAGTTAGTCTTACATCTATAGTGGGGAAAGTATTGGAAGGTATTCTAAGAGATAGTATTCAGAAGTTCCTTGAAACCAATAAGGTCATTAAAAGGAATCAACATGGGTTTTATGAAGGACAGATCCTGTCAAACCAACTTACTTGGCTTTTATGAAACAGTAAGCGCAAACCTAGATCAGGGTAAAGACGTGGATGTAATCTTTTTAGACTTTGCCAAAGCGTTCGATACTGTACCACACATGAGACTTATCTACAAGCTACAAGAATCAGGGCTAGGAAGCACAATATGCACTTGGGTCAAAAACTGGTTAGATAATAGGGAGCAGCGCGTTGTGGTTAATGGATCTTTTTCAACTTGGACTGAAGTGCTAAGTGGTGTGCCGCAAGGCTCAGTATTAGGACCGCTATTGTTCAATATTTTCATTAACATCCCAACAGAAGGTCTAGAGAGCATGGTGTCAATTTTTGCAGATGATACCAAATTGTGTAAGGCTATAAATACAGAGGAGGATGCCGAGTCTCTTCAGAACGACTTAGTTAAATTAGAAGCATGGGCAGCCAAATGGAGAATGCGCTTCAACACAGACAAGTGTAAGGTAATGCACTGTGGTAACAAGAACAAAAATTACACCTACCTACTAAATGGGGTAAAATTAGGGGATTCTGTACTGGAAAAGGACTTAGGTGTCCTCATAGATAGCAAGCTAAGCAGTAGTACCCAAAGTAGGACTGCAGCAAAGAAGGCAAATAAGATATTAGCATGCATAAAACGGGGTATTGATGCTAGGGACGAGAGTATTATACTCCCGTTATATAAATCACTAGTGAGGCCACACCTTGAATACTGTGTACAATTCTGGGCACCGTACTACAAAAAGGATATCCTGGAGCTTGAAAAGGTACAGAGGAGGGCGACCAAACTAATTAAGGGCATGGAGACGATGGAATACAAGGAAAGGCTTGAAAGACTAGGCATGTTTACATTGGAAAAGCCGAGACTAAGAGGGGATATGATCAACATCTAAAAATATATAAGGGGACAATGCACAGAGCTTGCGCGGGACCTGTTTTTGGTTAGATCAACACAGAGGACTCGTGGACACTCGCTCAGGTTAGAGGAGAGGAGATTCCGCACAAAACGGCGTAAAGGCTTTTTCACGGTAAGGACAATACGTGTTTGGAATTCCCTGCCCGAGGGAGTTGTAATGGCGGAATCTGTCAACACCTTTAAGAATGGGTTAGATAAATTCCTAATGGATAAGGATATCCAGGGGTATGGTGCATAGTCATGCATTATAGTTACTATAAATAGGGATAAAATGCAACGGCTGACAGCAGCATCATTCAGAAATTTGTCTTTTTTCAACCTCAGATACTATGTTACTATGTTATGTATTGCCTGTCCCTGATGCAGCCTCCCTTAAAGACATGGCTGATCGTAAAATTGAGACTACACTCAAATCATTGTATACAGCTGCTGGGGTGGCCCAGAGACCCTCTATTGGATGTGCATGGATCACAAAAGTAATTGCTAAATGGTCAGGTAACCTAATTGAGGGGTTAGATTCATTGTCTAGGGGGGATGTTGTATTACTCCTGCAGCATATACAGGACTCTGCAAACTTTATGGTGGAAGCCATAAAAGAGATAGGTTTGCTTAATGCATGCACCACGGCTACGGCAGTGTCAGCACGCAGCGGCTTGTGGCTACGCCAGTGGGCTGCCGACATGGACTGCCGACATGGACTCCAGGAAAGGTATGGAAGTCCTACCCTTCACAGGAGAGGCATTATTTGGAGACGAACTAGACAAATGGATCTCAAAGCTACTGCAGGTAAATCTACATATCTCCCTTCCGCAGCTCCCCCAGCCAGGAAAGCTTATTCAGCTTCAAATTTACAGTCCTTTCAGATATCCAAGTTCAAGGGTAAATCCAGAGGTGCTTCTACGGCCTCCAGAGGTGCAAGAGGTAAACCACGCAAACCAGCAACTGCAGGTGCTCTGCTTCCTCAAAGCTTTCAGCATGACGGTGGACTGCAATGCCTGGAGTACTGTCAGGTGGGAGCCTGACTAAAATTCTTCAGTTACATCTGGTCAAGTTCGCGCCAGGATCCCTGGGTCATAGAGCTTATTTCCCAGGGCTACAGACTGGAGTTCCAAGAGCTTCCACCTCACAGATTCTTCAAATCAGGCTTACCAGCTTCACAATAGGAAAGTTTAACTTTACAGCATGCCATCCAAAAACTGGTACAGACTCAAGTCATTGTTCCAGTTCCACCTTATCTGCACAACTTGTTCCAACTTGTTTGTAGTACCGAAACCGGACAGTTTGGTACGTCCGATTGGTAAGTCCTTGAACCTGTTCTTAAGAGTTTTCAAGTTCAAGATGGAGTCATTGAGAGCGGTGATCTCAGGTCTGGAAGGGGAAGGGGAATTCCTAGTGTTTCTGGATATCAAGGATGCGTACTTTCACATTCCGATCTGGCCACCTCATAAGGCTTATCTACAGTTTGCACTGCGGGACTGTCACTACCAGTTCCAGGCCCTGCCATTTGGTCTCTCCATGGCACCGAGGGTATTCACCAAAATGATGGCAGAGATGATGTTTATACTCCGCAAACAGAGAGTGAATATAATTCCATATCTGATAAAAGCTGCATCCAGGGAGAGGTTGCTGGACAGCATTGGTCTCTCAACCAAACTTCTCCAGGATCACAAGTGGATTCTGAACCTTCCAAAATCTCACCTAGAGCCAACCCGGAGGCTCCCATTTCTGGGAATGATACTGGACACAGAGTCGCAGAAAGTGTTCCTTCCATTGGAAAAGGCACTGGTAATCCAGTCGATGGTTCAGGATGTCCTAAAGCCAACCTGGATATCGGTGCATCTATGCATTCGCCTTATGGGGAAAATGGTGGCCTCTTACTAGGAACATGGTTTCATGCAAGACCCTTCCAGCTCGATCCGTGGGACAAATGTTCCGGATCGCATCTTCACATGCACCAGAGGATCCATCTGTCACCAAAAGCCAGGATCTCCCTTCTGCGGTGGCTACAGATTTCTCACCTCATCAAGGGTCGGAGGTTCGGAATTCAGGACTGGATCCTGTTAGTCACAGACGCAAGCCCCAGAGGTTGGGGAGCAGTCACTTAGGGGGTGCCGTATACAACACCCTTCTGCAGGCCTCATATCTTCTTCAAGATCGGACCATTCAGGTCCAGTCGGACAATGTGACGGCAATGACATACATAAACAGAGAGGGTGGAACGAAAAGCAGAGCAGCAATGTCAGATGTGTCAAGAATTCTCATCTGGGCAGAAAAAAATGCACCTGCACACAGCCTTGACAAAAGCGCCCTGCGCGGCGCTGAAACGTTGGCGTAATGTGCCACTAATTTGATTTTTTCAATACACTGACTTTTCACCAAGACCCTGGAGTGCTGCCTGTTCTTTACACATTGGGAGCGGATGGATGCATACCCCTCTCTAGAAGAACGGTACTGTTATACATTGGATATTAGGAAGGCACCGGGGCAGCTGTCTATTTAAGGGAGTGCCGACCTTACCAGTTCTGTGTCTGTGTGTGTGTGTGCATATATATATATATATATATATATATATATATATAGATATATATATATAGATAGATAGGTAGATGTAGATGTAGATGTAGATATATATATATATATATATATATATATATAGATAGATAGATAGATAGATATATAAATACATACATACAGTAGCACATCACACACACACACACACACACACACACACCTTCATATTCACATTGCATACACATACATAGCATAACACACACATGCACACACACACATACTGTATACATAGCACACCACACGTACGTACGCAAATACATACATACATACATACATACATACTGTAGCTCACAACACACATTGCATACACATACATAGCACACATACATATACATTACATGGCACACCACACAAATACACACATTGCACAGACACACTATACATAGCACACCACCACACACGCATATACATAGTACAAAACATATACATATATACATAGTATCCCACACAAATACACACATAGATCACCACACACATTGCACACACATACATAGTACAAAATGATCATACACAGCATACCACACATATATATAGCTCACCACAAACATTGCACACACATACATAGTACACTACACAAACATACATTCATACCACACACAGTAGCACTGCAATCACATATACATTGCAAAATCACACACACACACACACACACACACACACACACACACACACACACTGTACTTATGTACACAGTTACACACAAACCTAGTGCTGAGAGGAGGAGACTGGCGGCAGCCAGCCCATTCATTTCAGAATGTGACAAGTCGGACTAAGGAGCAGCTGTGGGATGAGCACGCGCAGCAACTCCCCAGCTCTCCCGTCCGTGCTGCTGTGGTCGCGATTGCGGTCGCGATTTATAATGAGACGGAGACATAGCTGTCTCCGTCTCTGGAAAAAAGAATTTGGTCCATCAGGGGGGGGGGGTTTCTGGGTACTCAGAAACCCCCCCTCCGTGCGCCACTGAGCCCACACTATCAAATTCTTAAAGTGCCCATAGCTCCTAGTGGACCCATCTATACCCCATGGTACTAAATGGAACCCCAGCATCCTCTACGGACTACGAGAAAAGGATTTACCGGTAGGCAATTAAAATCCTATTTTTTTCAAAGCGATACAGATCCAAAATCAAAACCATGGGCAGTTTTGGCAAAAAACCAATACAGATCTAAAACATTAAGATACAGATCCAATACACAAAACCCGAAAAATGACCCTATTTCAGACATACAAGTTATTTTTTATTTACTGTGTCACTTTGTGTCCTTTGCAGGATACAAAATTAATTTATAGAAATCAATTCTGATTTATACCTATAGCGAATTTAAGCACGACTGATTTAAGAGACAGCCACTTCTGCACACTTTAAATACTTGTGCATTAATATCCCTGTAGTCTTTTTCTCCCTATATCACCTTAATTTCACTCCAGTTATTGCTCAGCTGGCTAAACTGTTGGATGCCTGGAAAATGCTCCAAATTTTCCCTGTTAGGCAGAATATCATTTCTTGAAAGTGTTCTACCTCATGTAGATGCTCCCTATTTGTATGTCACTAGCAGACATTAAATCCTGTACCAAGCTCATTGCTACATTTTTATGGAGAGATGGTAGGCACCGGTTGGCTATTGCTAAACTGAAGCTCTCCAGGTCTCATGGTGGACTAGGACTCTCTGACATACTCTTATTTATTAGAGCGGTACATTTTTAATATATAAGTGACAAGTTATTGAACAGGGAAACATACATGCATGCACCTACTGTGGCAGCTATGTGTTCCCCATACCAGGCTGCTGCTTGATTCTTGCACCCAGAAAATCAATTCCACCCCATATATTTGTGCTATTTCATCATACCTATTTGGTGTGGAAGGCTATATGCCTTAAACTTTCTAGATCCTATACTTTTTCTAAATATGTTCCCTTCACCGGTAACCCTATGTTTCCCCCAGGCTTAGATAATCCCATCTTTTATCAATGGAAGCTGAAAGGTATTGCTCTGATTTAGAGATATATTTGACACAGGAGAAGTTATTTTATTCACCGCTCTCCATGAGCTGCCCTTATTCCAAACAAGTAATTTTACACGTATCTCCAAGCCAGTCTCAATATCCAGCTACAGATGTACCTGACACTCTGTACCACCTTTTATTAGAGATGTGCACCGGAAATTTTTTGGGTTTTGTGTTTTGGTTTTGGATTCGGTTCCGCGGCTGTGTTTTGGATTCGGACGCGTTTTGGCAAAACCTCCCTGAAAATGTTTTGTCTGATACGGGTGTGTTTTGGATTCGGGTGTTTTTTTACAAAAAACCCTCAAAAACAGCTTAAATCATAGAATTTGGGGGTCATTTTGATCCCATAGTATTATTAACCTCAATAACCACAATTTCCACTCACTTTCAGTCTATTCTGAACACCTCACACCTCACAATATTATTTTTAGTCCTAAAATTTGCACCAAGGTCGCTGGATGACTAAGCTAAGTGACCCAAGTGGCCGGCACAAACACCTGGCCCATCTAGGAGTGGCACTGCAGTGTCAGACAGGATGGCACTTAAAAAAATTAGCCCAAAACATCACATGATGCAAAGATAAATACATAAAAAAAAGAGGTGCAAGATGGAATTGTCCTTGGGCCCTCCCACCCACCCTTATGTTGTATAAACAGGACATGCACACTTTAACAAACCCATCATTTCAGCCACAGGGTCTGCCACACAACTGTGGCTGAAACGACTGGTTGGTTTGGGCCCCCACCAAAAAAGAAGCAATCAATCTCTCCTTGCTCAAACTGGCTCTACAGAGGCAAGATGTCCACCTCCTCCTCATCCTCTGATTCATCACCCTTTACACTGTGTACATCCCCCTCCTCACAGAGTATTAATTCGTCCCCACTGGAATCCACCATCTCAGGTCCCTGTGTACTTTCTGGAGGCAATTGATGGTGAATGTCTCCACGGAGGAATTGATTACAATTCATTTTGATGAACATCATCTTCTCCACATTTTCTGAAAGTAACCTTGTACCTTGATCGCTGACAAGGTGACCGGCTGCACTAAACACTCTTTCGGAGTACACACTGGAGGGGGGGCAACTTAGGTAAAATAAAGCCAGTTTGTGCAAGGGCCTCCAAATTGCCTATTTTTCCTGCCAGTATACGTACGGACTGTCTGACGTGCCTACTTGGATGCGGTCACTCATATAATCCTCCACCATTCTTTCAATGGTGAAAGAATCATATGCAGTGACAGCAGACGACGTGTCAGTAATCTTTGGCAGGTCCTTCAATCCGGACCAGATGTCAGCACTCGCTCCTGACTGCCCTGCATCACCGCCAGCGGGTGGTTTGGGAAATCTGATCCTTTTCCTGGCAGCTCCAGTGGCGGGAGAAAATTAAGCAGGAGCTGTTGGCGGGTCACGTTCCGCTTGACTATACAAGTGTCTCACTACCAGGTCTTTGAACATGTGCAGACTTGTGTCTGCCGGAAAGAGAGATACAACGTAGGCTTTAAACCTAGGATCGAGCACGGTGGCCAAAATGTAGTGCTCTGATTTCAACAGATTGACCACCCGTGAATCCTGGCAAAACGAATGAAGGGCTCCATCCACAAGTCCCACATGCCTAGCGGAATCGCTCCATTTTAGCTCCTCCTTCAATCTCTCCAGCTGCTTCTGCAAAAGCCTGATTAGGGGAATGACCTGACTCAGGCTGCTAGTGTCTGAACTGACTTCACGTGTGGCAAGTTCAAAGGGTTGCAGAACCTTGCACAACGTTGAAATCATTCTCCACTGCGCTTGAGTCAGGTGCATTCCCCCTCCTTTGCCTATATTGTAGGCAGATGTATAGGCTTGAATGGCCTTTTGCTGCTCCTCCATCCTCTGAAGCATATAGAGGGTTGAATTCCACCTTGTTACCACCTTTTGCTTCAGCTGATGGCGGAGCAGGTTCAGGAATGTTTGCTGCTGCGCCAGTTTTCGGCACGCGGTGGCTGAATGCCGAAAGTGGCCCGCAATTCTTCTGGCCACCAATAGCATCTCTTGCACGACCCTGTCATTTTTTAAATAATTCTGCACCACCAAATTCAATGTATGTGCAAAACATGAGACATGCTGGAATTTGCCCAATTGTAATGCATGCACAATATTAGTGGCGTTGTCCGATGTCACAAATCCCCAGGAGAGTCCAATTGGGGTAAGCCAATCTGCGATGATGTTCCTCAGTTTCCGTAAGAGGTTGTCAGCTGTGTGCCTCTTATGGAAAGCGGTGATACATAGTGTAGCCTGCCTAGGAACGAGTTGGCGTTTGTGAGATGCTGCTACTGGTGCCGCTGCTGCTGTTCTTGCTGTGGGAGGCAATACATCTACCCAGTGGGCTGTCACAGTCATATAGTCGTGAGTCTGCCCTGCTCCACTTGTCCACATGTCCGTGGTTAAGTAAACACTGGGTACAACTGCATTTTTTAGGACACTGTATTTTTCTGATGTCTGTGTACATTCTCGGTATCGCCTGCCTAGAGAAGTGGAACCTAGATGGTATTTGGTACCAGGGACACACTACCTCAAGAAATTCTCTAATTGCCTGTGAACTAACGCCGGATACCGGGCGCACGTCTAACAGCAACACAGCTGCCAAGGCCTGAGTTATCCGCTTTGCAACAGGATGACTGCTGTGATATATTTCATCTTCCTCGCAAAGGACTGTTGGACAGTCAATTGCTTACTGGAAGTAGTACAAGTGGTCTTCCGACTTCCCCTCTGGGATGACGATCGACTCCCAGGAGCAACAAAAGCAGCGCCAGCAGTAACAGCAGCATTAGGCATTCCACTCAAGGATCCATCAGAGGAATCCCAGTCAGGAGAGGACTCGTCAGACTTGCCAGTGACATGGCCTGCAGGACTATTGGCGTTCCTGTCTAAGGGGGAAATTGACATTGAGGGAGTTGGTGGTGTGGTTTGCAGGAGCTTGGGTACAAGAGCATGAAGGGATTTAGTTGTCAGTGGACTGCTTCTGCCGTCACCCAAAGTTTTTGAACCTGTCAATGACTTCTGATGAATGCGCTCCAGGTGACGTTTAAGGGAGGATGTTCCTAGGTGGTTAACGTCCTTACCCCTACTTATTACAGTGTGACAAAGGCAACACACGGCTTGACACCTGTTGTCCGCATTTCTGTTAAAATAATTCCACACCGAAGAGGTGATTTTTTGGTAATTTGACCAGGCATGTCAATGGCCATATTCATCCCACGGACAACAGGTGTCTCCCCGGGTGCCTGACTAAAACAAACCACCTCACCATCAGATTCCTCCTTGTCAATTTCCTCCTCAGCGCCAGCAACACCCATATCCTCATCCTGATGTACTTCAACAGTGACATCTTCAATTTCAATATCAGGAACTGGACTGTGGGTGCTCCTTCCAGCACTTGCAGGGGGCGTGCAAATGGTGGAAGGCGCCACCTCTCCCCGTCCAGTGTTGGGAAGGTCAGGCATCGCAACCGACACAATTGAACTCTCCTTGGGGATTTGTGATTTAGAAGATCGCACAGTTCTTTGCTGTGCTTTTGCCAGCTTAAGTCTTTTCATTTTTCTAGCGGGAGGATGAGTGCTTCCATCCTCATGTGAAGCTGAACCACTAGCCATGAACATAGGACAGGGCCTCAGCCGTTCCTTGCCACTCCGTGTCGTAAATGGCATATTGGCAAGTTTACGCTTCCCATCAGACGCTTTTAATTTAGATTTTTGGGTCATTTTACTGAACTTTTGTTTTTTGGATTTTACATGCTCTCTACTATGACATTGGGCATCGGCCTTGGCAGACGACGTTGATAGCATTTCATCGTCTCGGCCATGACTAGTGGCAGCAGCTTCAGCACGAGGTGGATCTTGATCTTTCCCTATTTTACCCTCCACATTTTTGTTCTCCATCTTTTAATGTGTGGAATTATATGCCAGTAATATATCAATAGCAATGGCCTACTGTACCGTACTGATATATATATATATATATATATACGGTGGTCAGCAAAATTCTGCAGTGTCCTCCTACTATATACTGCGCACAACTACAATGCAGCACAGATATGGATAGTATACTTAACGACACAGAGGTAGAGCAATGGACTACTGTACCGTACTGCTATACATATACTGGTGGTCAGCAAAATTCTGCACTTTCCTCCTACTATATACTGCACACAACTACAATGCAGCACAGATATGGATAGTATTCTTGACGACACAGAGGTAGAGCAATGGACTACTGTACAACTACAATGCAGCACAGATATGGAGCGTTTTCAGGCAGAGAACGTAGATAATTGCAGCACACTGAGCACAGATATTTGTAGCACACTGAACACAGAAACTGAGAGAACGCAGCCACGTCCTCTCGCTATCATCTCCAATGCATGAGTGAAAATGGCGGCAATTCGCAGCTCTTTATATGCAATACGAATCACGCGAGATTACGACAGCGGGATGATGACGTTCGGGCGCGTTTGTGTTAACCGAGCAAAGCGGGAAGATCTGAGGCTGCCTCGGAACCATGTAAACCACGTGAAGTTCGGGGGGGAGGGTTGGATCTCGAGGAACCGAACCCGCTCATCTCTACCTTTTATCATTCCTTATATTACACCCACTATAAGACTAAGTACCTCACTGCAGATTTGGTGGGGAAATTGGATGTTAGGATATGGAAAAACACTGTTATGTCTTGGAGTAGAGCTGTAACTGATGTTACTTCACTAGATTCTTTCTTGCATAATTCTTTGTTCCTGGTTAAAAAGGTCCACATTAAAACTAGGGGTGTGCACCAGGTCATTTTTTCAGGTTTTGTGTTTTGTTTTTAGATCTGGATCTCCTTCGTGTTTTGGATCTGTATTGGTTTTGCCAGTGACGTGCGGTGGGGTGAGGCAGAGCCTTTCCTGTCATACTTACGTTTGTGCCAGAGTTATGACTGTATAAAGTATATGAAAAATACAAAGAATATGTTTGAAATATCTTATTTGCACTATTCTAATCATTTTTATAGCCAAAACTCTGGAGTAAAAAGTCTATGGCAGGTGAGGCAGTGCCTTCCCTGCCTATCTTTTCCATACATCTCTGATCAAAACTCACCAAATTTCCAGGAGTTTATACTGCTGCACCTGTGTATAATGCCCAGATGTACCCTTTGCTCCTATTTTGTGTGTAAATCTGGCTCTAGTGCTAGCTAATGCCTCCTTAGCCTTTTAGCTCACCGCACGTCCCTGGGTTTTGCCCCAAGATTTGTAGCATTTTTGAAAAAAATAAAATAAAAACATTGTTTTTACCATATACCAGCGCTTTTCTCACTATTTGCTAAATATTACTTGCATTTTTTGTCTCAAACAGAGAAGATCTATTTTGGCCAACTAGATCTTCAATTGTACTTTTCATAAAATACTCTTTCAATCTCAATTTTCTCCCACACTTAAAAGAAGACACAAAAGACAATCCTTAAACTAACAAAGATTATTCTGCTGTAGATAAAGTGTAATCAGACAGATTAAATATACTGATCATATTCTCCTTATCTGACCTTTTTTATCTTGTGCTCCCCTCTTCTTGGATCGGGTCTACGAGGTTTCCACAGGCAATGTCTATAGATGACGTGGCCTAAAACATTACTCAGGGGCAGAGAGACAAGCACATCAGAATCAGATGCCGAATGAGATGAGGAGGATTTGGCAAAGTTAAGGTGTGTACACATGGTGAGATAAATCTGTAAGATTTGGACTATATAGTCAAACTCTTATATCTCAAGGTGTTAGGCAGCTTGCGATAGAGATTCGATCCCGATGCGCGCTCCCGTGGGGTTGTATCATGTGTACTATCTAGTACAAAGTATAGTCAAAATTGGAACTTAGTCAAAATCGTACATAGACAAAATCTGAAGCACAGATAGTTAAAATCCATACTATCTGTGCTATTTGGGCTCTGGGGGAGTTCAAGGGAAATCGCATAGTCAAAATCGGACATAGCAGGGATCTCACCGTGTGTACACATCTTAAGGAACCCTAAATCTAGGGGTCCTAGAAGGGTTCTGATGCCTACTATTGCCAGTATCACTCATTAATCATCTATACACATAGGAGGTCATTCTGACCCGTTTGTTCACTGCTTTTTATCGCAGCCGAGCAAACGGGTACCCACTGCCCTTGCGCCGGCACCGTAGTGTGCCGGTGCATGCCAGATGGCCAAAGGCCGTAGCTGGGCTGCGATCGCCTCTGCCTGATTGACAGGCAGAGGCGGTCGCTGGGCGGGAGGGGTCGGAATGATGGCATTTGGCCGCCGTTTCGTGGGCGTGGTCCAGATTTTATGTTCTGGGGCAAGGCCTGGCCAACCTGTTGCTCTCCAGTTTATATGAAACTATAATTCCCAGCATGCCCTGACATCATGTTGCTATTAGGGAATACTAAAACTGTGGCAGGGGATGCTGGGATGTGTAGTTTCACAACAGCTGGAGAGCCACAGTTTGGCCAGGCCTGTTCTGGAGGATCACTTCTCTATCTTCTTAGATGTCATCAGGGGATAGTTTGCCCACGTCCATAGCAGATTCGACCCTCTCCCGTACCCCGGTCCAGTTGCGCCTTGCCTCATGAAATATCAGGGGTTAAATTCACCCATCAGGCGAAAATCAAAAGGTACTTTCCCATCTAAAGAAGTTGCAACCCGACATAATGTTTCTATAGGAGACCCACTGGCGTACAGGAGATAATGCTACCCTCCATCATACCCCATGGTTGGATTTATGTGTCGCAGCCCCATTCCACACTAAGTCCAGAGGTGTTGCCATTTTGTTCCAACGAAGCCTACCGTTCACAATTTTAAACCAAGTGGTGAATAGACATGGCAGATTTATTATTATTGATGTTGAAATTCTGCACTTCCGTTTCACATTAGTTAATGTTTACGCTCCCAATGCGGATTCCCTAACCTTCTTTAATTATCTCACCAGATTGCTGCAGCAAAGGGAGGCTTTTCCTTTGATTATTGGTGGGGACTTTAATACAGTATTAGATCCTCAAATTGATAAGACTCCTCCACCCCTAGACAGTTTTCTTCACTGTGGCGGTCACTACCGTCCTTGTTAACTACACTACACTTGACGGATCCTTGGCGTCTCCTGAACCCTACCGATCGGTCCTATACACACTTTTCAGCAGCGCACGGTTCTTTGTCGTGCATCGATTTCCTTTTAATATCTGATGTAATAATGTGAAGCTTACATGACATTATGATCTATGATCATGCTCCTATCACTGTGACACTAACGTTTCCCTCAGACCCTTATCGTGATAACAGCTGGCAATTCCCTTCACATCTGGTCTGCTCTGCTGATTTTCAATCCTTTCTTAAGTCCAAATGGTCTGACTTTGTCAGTGACAATCTTGACCATTGGACTAAAGAAAGGATGGGCTAATGTGGGAAACCTCAAAAGGCTGGGTCCACATTATTAGTTATATGGCTATTTTTACGTTGCTACTTACCTTTGTCTCAGAAACCTTTCTCGCTTGCACTTCAGACCCATCACCTGAAAAGCTATGTTGCTACAAACAGGCCCGTCAACTGCTAGAAGATTTCCTCCTTTCACAGGCGAAACATAGCTTAGAAAGCTCCAAACATAAATACTACCATTGGGGCAATAATAATAAGTCACGAAGATCTAGGAACCATATCTTTGCAATTCTCAATCCTGCCACTCGTTACAGACTCAAAGGGTATTCTATCTCTAGTTAATACTTATTATTCCACCATATTCTCACTTCAGCCAATTAATCCAATCCACACGAAGACTCATTTTAGATGAGGCTCATCTACCTAAGCTTACCCAAAGATCAACGCGACTTCCTAGACTCGAAAATCACAAAATTCTTCACGATGATCTTTCCCTGCTTCTTTTAGACTTGTTTAGACACATACAGCACAATTCTCCTTTCCTGACATATTTTAATGCCTTTTATATGATTCTCCTACCTAAACCAGAGAGGGATCCCCTTCTCCTTGATTCATACCACCCTATCACATTGATGAATGTGGACTTTAAATTCTTGCTAAAATTATGACCACTCACTTGCAACAAATCTTACCTACCCTTTTAACAAAACATCAGTTTTGCTTAGTGGCAGGTAGGGCATACGTACTGCTTTGGCTGCTATAATTGCCCAAAATAAGTACTTCCATGCTCAGAACATGTTCCTTAGTCTGGATACACATAAGGTGTTTGATACAATTCTCTGGCCCATTTGATTAATGGACTGCATGGCACATCTATGGAGCTAGGACGGGGCACCCATCAAAGATGCCCTCTCTCCTTCAGTCTTGCCATAGACCCTCTCCTCCGCATTCTGCAGCAATGGCCAGGCTTTCAGGGAGTCCGTGTGGGTTCACGTGACATCAAGCTTATGGTATATGCAGATCACATTCTTCTATATATTGCGGACCCTCAACACTCACTACCTTGATTGTGAATATGTTTTGGCGATTTGGTGACGTCTCTGGCTTAAAAATCAATGCAGATAAATCAAGGGCAATGTTTCTCTGTTCCACCATTACCACTCCTTCCTCGGGCTCCTCCTTTCCATTCTCCTGGGCCTCCTCACATCTACAATATTTGGATGTTCTTTTACCTAAGAACCCAGCTTTATTATATGAAATCAATGTATCCTGGATGACTCAAATTATTACTGAAGAGCTCAGGGGTTGGAAACATTGGACCCTCTCATACTGTATCTTGGTAGGGCTGCCCTTATCAAGATGATGACACTCCTCCGCCTCTTTTATATGCTGCAGGCATTACCCATTCTTCTCACTACAAAGGATATTCAACTTATTAATAAACTGCTTCTGTCATTTCTTTGGCAAGGCAGTAGGGCTCGTATCAGCCTTAGGAAGCTGTATCAACCTAAATTCAATGGGGGGATACATTTTCCCAATATCCGTGTATACAATCACGCCTCCCTGATGAGATTCTTAATGTATTGGTTACAAGATCAGGAAGTTTATGCTAATGCACCCCTCGAATCACAGTGTCTACCTATAATGGCCTTAAAATATTTTTTTCATATTCATGAACAAGAAGTCCCGCTAGAGGTTCGTGATAATCCCCTACTAATGATAAGTTTTAACCAGATGTCTATGGAACATTCTGTGTCATAAATTCTGCTCATAAATGGATCCATTTGAATTGGTCAGTTAGGGGATGTGCCAATGGCTGACGCAATTTCCAACTTGTTCTATGAATGACTTAGAACGATGGCTTCTGAGGTGGCGCATACTGCTGACTGCAAGCACATACAATGAGCTTTTCTTAAATGTGTATCATAGGACTTATTTGTCCCCCCACAGATGATATAGAATGGGTTTATCTGATTCTCATATGTGCCCTAGATGTGCCAAAGAAGAGGCACTGTCTTTGGGAGTGTCTAGTAGTTCAAGGCTTCTGGAGGAAGGTAAAGGTGAGAGGCTGAGACACATCTGGTTAATTTTGTGCCCTTTACTCCAGAGTAGGCCATTTTGGGTATTTTTCCAAGGGGACAGAGACTTACCCCGGGCAGTAGGAAATTATTTATTGCTTGCTACAGTATAAGTGCTGCGGCAAATAAAACATTCTGCAAGATTGGATACACCCAACCCCTACTAATTTTCAATTATACAAAGAGAAACGTACTTTTATATTTAGAATGGACTGGGTTGAGATGCTTTTTGATAAGGAAAAGAAGGCCCTTTCCTTTTTTGATACATGGGAAAGTTTTATTGCAGCTTTGCCAACCTTGACGCAATCCCAGATCTATCATAGCATGTGTCTGACACAGTGGAATGAAACAAAAATTCTGGGCGATCCCCCTATTACATTGCCTATCGAGTGAATGCCATATACCCCTTTCTTTTACGTCCCCCACCCCTTTTTTTTATTACTTGTGACTAAGCTACACTTCTGCTCAAGTATTGCATACATGCTTGTTTTTTTACACAAGTCTTGAGTTATATGGACATAAGTATATTGTAACGGTGGTTCATGGAAATATACTAGAAGGTGTCTTACAGTGTGATACTTTTCACTATGTGTATTTTTTTATGTTAAAATCATACTTATGTCTGAAGAATTGTATGTAGTGTTTTTGCTTCAATAAATAAAGAAAAAATTGCAGGCCAGGCATCACACACCCACTACATGCCCAAATTCATGCCCCTCTTCGCAGGGCTGCAAAGCCAAACACCCGCACCTCCCTCAGCATGCCTCTTTCCTGTTGCCTGTGTGTGTTCAGATTTTTATTCGTATGTCTGCACAATTTTAGCACATCGCGTTCTGGCACATACGCAATGATCATTTTGCATGTGCGCAGTAGGCAAAAAATCGCTTGCATGTTTATTTGCAGCTGCGATCAGGTCTGAATTAGGCCTTAAATCCACACTACATCCATCTCTGAATCAGGATCAGAATTCCAATATGAAACACAGGAGAAAAAACTTTATTCTAGGAGAATCCAGGTACAGGTGAAGGCAGTGCCATTTCTAGTGATGGGTGTGCCATGCGATCGAACAGGGTGCCTGCTGTGACACCTGCTGGCTGCTATACTGCACCCCCCTTCCACCATAGTACTCCGCTCAGGTGGCAGAGTATCGTAAATTGACACGGTTGCGCCGTGGCATCACAATGCAACTGCATCATTTTGTGAAACTCCCTCCCCTCCCCCCCCCCCCCCAGCAGAGTACAATGGGCAGATTGAGGAGGGGGAGCAGGAAACAATCCTGGCTGGTGCCAATAAGCATTACACCACTGGCAACAAGCATGGCTCCCAGACCATTAAACCCCTGACAACAAGCATTACACCCAGAGCATAAAAACCCCTGCAATGAGCATTACACACCCCTGGCAACGAGCAGGTCACCCAGAGCATGACACCACTGGCAATGAGCATGACACCCAGAGCATAAAAACCTCTGGCAATAGGGCATTACACACCCCTGGCAACGTGCAGGTCACCCAGAGCATGACACGACTGGCAATGAGCATGACACCCAGAACATAAAAACCTCTGGCAATAGGGCATTACACACCCCTGACAATGAGCATGGAATCCAGAGCATGAAACCCCTGGCAACAAGCAGGTAATTTAAAACTAATTAGAAGCCTTACTGTAGGGCATAATGTATCACGGGCATTGTGGTGTGTGGCATAATATGTTGCAAAGGGCATAATATGGTGCAACTACAGTAAGGCTTCTATTTAGTTTTAAATTACCTACTTGTTGCCAGGGGTTTCATTCTGGGTTCCATGGTAGAATTTTTTCTTTCATATGGTGGCTGAGGTCTGTTGGTGCAGGGTCAAAAACTGATATGTAAGGTAGTCTTTCCTGTAAGGCCATGCTCATTTCAGTGAGGCAATGCCCATTTTAGCAAGGCCACGCTCTCTCATCAGGAGAAGGCGTTTTTATGTCTATGGGGGACACATTTTCGAATGTCTATGGAGGGGCACATTTTTTTAACTGTTTTTCACTGGGAGCTAAATTGTCTAGAAAGAGCCCTGGGTGAAGATACTGTATTAAAGTCATAGGCGTGCGCAGCTAATTTTATTAGGGGGTGCACTGCAGGAGGGGCGTGTCTAGCACCATCTTTTGGGTGGGTCTAGCACTACCCAGGGACGTGTTTATCACTATTTTACATTCTCTCAGTAAGGGGGTAATTCTGAGTTGATCGCAGCAGGAACTTTGTTAGCAGTTGGGCAAAACCATGTGCACTGCAGGGGAGGCAGATATAACATGTGCAGAGAGAGTTAGATTTGGGTGGGGTGTGTTCAATCTGCAATCTAAATTGCAGTGTAAAAATAAAGCAGCCAGTATTTACCCTGCACAGAAACAAAATAACCCACCCAAATCTAACTTTCTCTGCACATGTTATATCTGCCCCCCCCCCCCCCCTCCCCCTGCAGTGCACATGGTTTTATCTGATTGCTAACCTTTTTTGTTTGCTAACAACTCAGAACAGCCCCCTAAAATCATATGGCTTAATCCAATTTCTCCCTAGTTCCTAATAATAAAGTAGATATAATACACCCCAGATAAATAAAATGAAACATAATGGTGCAACCACTGGCCAGTTCTGACTGTCCGCTATGGCATATCCCTGAGTCCTAGCTGCCACTGCCCTATATCACTGCTTACACTTCCCCAATCTATTCCTGACCCAGTGGTAGAACTAGAAAGTGGTGGGCCTAGGTGCATATGCATCTCCCCCAACACCCCCACCCCCCACCCCTACCCCACCCCCACCCCATCCCTTGCACCCCCGAGCACCTACACCCTGATTTTGAGTTGGCCACTCTGCAAAGTACGGGAGATTTAGGGGGCCAAACATTTGAGTTTTAATATAACACAAGTAAAGTTTAAAATTTCCACATGTGCCATCAGAGCCACATCTGCCTCTTTCTATGCCATCAGCCTCCTCCTCTGCTGGACACCAGCATTTGTCACACATGTCCCCATGATCACCAGCTACAGACAGTAGTGCCCATTATTCACATTATACCATACAGTATGAGCCGAAATTCACAATACGCCATACAGGATGAGCCGAAATTCACATTACGCCACACGGTATGAGCCAAAATTCACATTAAGCCTCACTGTATGAGCAGAAATTCACATTACACCACACAGTATGAGCTGAAATTCGCATTACGCTCCCCCATAGAACACCCATGCTACATTATACATAGACCACCCTCCTCCATATTACCCCCAGTAACCACAGCCTCTACCTATCTTTCTAGTGTATTCCTGTGAATAGCAGAAAGCCAGCCCAGGACACAGGCAGCCAGGGAGTATAGAGATGCATCCGTGGAGCAGGAAAAGAGGGGAAGGCTGGGCTGACACATGCAACCCACTCTGAGCCTGGTAGAAGGTCCGGCCAGACACTGAAGCAATGCCCTGGCTGCTGGCTCATCTGCTTCACTGTACAAGCAGCTCAGACGATTTTTCCCACAGGGCACTTTGCATGGAATCGATTGGCACACTTGGCGAGGGGGGAACGACTGGACATTAGGGGGTGCCTGTGCGCACCAGACACCCCCTGTGCGCACGCCTATGATTAAAGTTTCTGGAAGCAAGCTTAGAACTAGCAGTCACAGCAATAGCAGATTACTGACAAACACAGCATACAGGTGTCTTTTTGTTGAAGCAAAAAATAATATTCAGGATTGACATGTTACTTAGGAGATAATAGCAGGAGTTTGTAAAAACAGACCAAGAGGCTAATTGGCATGCAGTGCTCACATAACTGGGTACATGTGTCTCATAGTGTCTGTGTACAGAGGGCCTCATTTTTTGTGCACATATTGAAAAAGCATCCAAGGGTGCGAAACACATTAGGGAAATTACCTGAGTTCTCCCAGAAGGGACTTTATAGTGTTGGAAGCACCTGTACATTGGCTGACTCTGCTGCCTTTTTTGCCGTGAGCCTTGGACAACCTGTGGAACTGCACGTCAGAGACATCCGCGGAGATTCATCAGCCAGGTCCCAGTGACTGGAGACGGCAATATACAACAGGGCGGAGGACGTGCCTCATACACAGGGCCGGATTAACAATGGGGCGGATGGAGCTGCAGCTCCAGGCCCCCCATTGAAAATAGGCCCATATCCTGCCACAGACAAGAGGGCCATAATAGCCGGCATTACAATGAGTCACTCTGACTCATTGTATGTTGCCGCCAGACAGTGCATCGGCCCCCAATTTGTAAATCCCGGCCGCAGCAGGAGGAAAGGCCGCTCTCCTCTCGAGCGTCTCCTCCACACAGATTATTGATCTTCTCTGCCTGGCCAGTGTGGAGGAGGAGCCACTTTCCCCTCTACTCCAGCTCCTCCCCCTTAGACTTTGGTGCTGCTGATGAGGACGGACCGGCCGGAGGAGAGGCACCTCAATGTAACGTAACGGCTGCACACCGCGCGCCCCCCCCCCCCCCCCCCCTCCTCCATCCCGCAGCACACACTGTGCTGACTGTCACCCCCGGCTGCCTCCCTCACCGCACACAGCGCTGGCCGCCACCCCCTCCCCAGCCGCCTCTCATACCGCACTGGCGGTCACCCCCCCTCCCCGGCCACCTCCCACACCACACACCGCACTGGCGGCCACCCCCCTCCCCGGCCGCCAACAACAGCATTGCAGTGTGCTGGTCGCTACCCCCCTCCCCGGCCGCCTCCCGCACACCGCACCGCGCTGACCCCCCCCCCCCCCCCCCCCCCCACTTCCCCCCCTTCCGGCCGTTTGTTTGGTATTTTTAAAGAAGATCTACATGATTTTCAGGGGGTCGGTCTGAGGTGGGGCTGTGGAAAGTATATTTTCTGGGCCTGCCCTATATTGATGCACTGCCTGGAGAAAACTGGTTACAAGAGCAGCGCCAGTGCTCCGTCACTTGCTGGAGCTCCTCGCTTTTACACCCTGCCTAATGAGGTAATAACAATATTATATGTCTGTTACATATTACACAACGGTTATATTTTGTATAAGTATCTAATTTATCCTGTTTTCATTCTCTTTCCTCCAATCTCCCCCCTGTTATTCCCCCTGTGCTGTGTGCTGCTCTCTTCTCCCCGTTACTCCCCGTGTTCCTCTTTCGTTATTCCCCCTCTGTTCTTCTTGTCTCCCCCCCGTTATTCCCTGTGTTTCTCGTCTTCCCCTGTTATTCCCCCTGTGTTCCTCTTGTCCCCCCCCCCCCCCGTTATTCCCCGTGTCCCTCTTGTCTCCCCCAGTTATTCCCCCTGTGTCCCTCTTGTCTCCCCCAGTTATTCCCCCTGTGTTCCTCTTGTCTTCCTGTTATTCCCCCCTGTTTCTCTTGTCTTCCCCCGTTATTCCTCCTGTGTGCCTCTTGCCCCCCCCCCCCCCGTTATTCCTCCTGTGTGCCTCTTCTCTCCCCCGTTGTTCCCCGTGTTTCTCTTGTCTTCCCGTTATTCCTCCTGTGTGCCTCTTGTCTCCCCCCCGTTATTCCCCCTGTGTTCCTCTTGTCTCTCCCAGTTATTCCCCCTGTGTCCCTCTTGTCTCCCCCAGTTATTCCCCCTGTGTTCCTCTTGTCTTCCTGTTATTCCCCCCTGTTTCTCTTGTCTTCCCCCGTTATTCCTCCTGTGTGCCTCTTGCCCCCCCCCCCGTTATTCCCCCTGTGTGCCTCTTCTCTCCCCCGTTGTTCCCCGTGTTTCTCTTGTCTTCCCATTATTCCCCCTGTGTGCCTCTTGTCTCCCCCCCCCCCTGTTATTCCCCCTGTGTTCCTCTTGTCTCCCCTGTAATTCCCCCTGTGTTCCTCTTGTCTTCCCCCGTTATTCCCCCTGTGTTCCTCTTGTCTCTCCCCGTTATTCCTCCTGTGTTCCTCTTGTCTCCCCCGTTATTTCCCCTGTGTTTCTCTTGTCTCCCCCGTTATTCCCCCTGTGTTCCTCTTGTCTCCCCCGTTATTCCCCCTGTGTTCCTCTTGTCTCTCCCCGTTATTCCCCCTGTGTTCCTCTTGTCTCTCCCCGTTTTTCCCCCTGTGTTCCTCTTGTCTCTCCCCGTTTTTCCCCCTGTGTTCCTCTTGTCTCTCCCCGTTATTCCCCCTGTGTTCCTCTTGTCTCCCCCGTTATTCCCCCTGTGTTCCTCTTGTCTCTCCCCGTTATTCCCCCCTGTGTTCCTCTTGTCTCTCCCCGTTATTCCCCCCTGTGTTCCTCTTGTCTCTCCCCGTTATTCCCCCCTGTGTTCCTCTTGTCTCTCCCCGTTATTCCCCCCTGTGTTCCTCTTGTCTCTCCCCGTTATTCCTCCTGTGTTCCTCTTGTCTCTCCCAGTTATTCCCCCTGTGTTCCTCTTGTCTCTCCCCGTTATTCCCCCTGTGTTCCTTTTGTCTCTCCCCGTTATTCCCCCTGTGTTACTTTTGTCTCCCCCCCGTGAAGGTTGCTGTAAATTATATAGAATATAATTTTTTACGTTTTTTATGTGGGGTTGCTGTTCTGTCACTGGTGTGTCCGTCCCTTTATATGCTTTTGGAATCACGTATGTTTACTCATGTAGTGATGAAATTGAGTGAGTCTGCAACTGTACCATGCATCCACAAATGAAGTTCTGTGTACAGCGCTGGCGCTATGCATGTAATGGTAATAATAATCTGTGCTCTGTGTATAGATATCAGTTATTAATGTATAACCCTGGTCCATATTTGTCACATCAAACCTTTTCTACCAGTACTACACTGCATTCCAGGGGCTACCTGACGCAACGTGTATAAGGGGCTGCCTGGCGCAATGTGTATAAGGGCCTACCTGGTGCAATGTGTATAAGGACCTACCTGGTGCAATGTGTATAAGGGCCTACCTGGTGCAATGTGTATAAGGGCCTACCTGGTGCAATGTGTTTAAGGGCCTACCTGGTGCAATGTGTATAAGGGCCTACCTGGTGCAATGTGTATTAGGGCCTACCTGGTGCAATGTGTATAAGGGGCTACCTGGCGCAATGTGTATACAGGTATCTGACTGGCACAATGTGTATGAGGACACTACTGTGTGGTGTAATGTGAATTGGTACTATTATGTGGCGACGCCACTTCCTGTAAAGCCACACCCCTATTTCTCTATCGTCCTAAGTGGATGCTGGGGTTCCTGAAAGGACCATGGGGAATAGCGGCTCCGCAGGAGACAGGGCACAAAAGTAAAGCTTTTACAGGTCAGGTGGTGTGTACTGGCTCCTCCCCCTATGACCCTCCTCCAGACTCCAGTTAGATTTTTGTGCCCGGCCGAGAAGGGTGCAATTCTAGGTGGCTCTCATAAAGAGCTGCTTAGAGAGTTTAGCTTAGGTTTTTTATTTTACAGTGATTCCTGCTGGCAACAGGATCACTGCAACGAGGGACAGAGGGGAGAAGAAGTGAACTCACCTGCGTGCAGGATGGATTGGCTTCTTGGCTACTGGACATGAAGCTCCAGAGGGACGATCACAGGTACAGCCTGGATGGTCACCGGAGCCACGCCGCCGGCCCCCTCACAGATGCTGAAGCAAGAAGAGGTCCAGAATCGGCGGCTGAAGACTCCTGCAGTCTTCTTAAGGTAGCGCACAGCACTGCAGCTGTGCGCCATTTTCCTCTCAGCACACTTCACACGGCAGTCACTGAGGGTGCAGGGCGCTGGGGGGGGGCGCCCTGGGAGGCAAATGAAAACCTTTAAAAAGGCTAAAAATACCTCACATATAGCCCCAGAGGCTATATGGAGATATTTACCCCTGCCTAAATGTACTAAATAGCGGGAGACGAGCCCGCCGAAAAAGGGGCGGGGCCTATCTCCTCAGCACACGGCGCCATTTTCTGTCACAGCTCCGCTGGTCAGGAAGGCTCCCAGGTCTCTCCCCTGCACTGCACTACAGAAACAGGGTATAACAGAGAGGGGGGGCAGAATAAATGGCAATATATTAATATAAAAGCAGCTATAAGGGAGCACTTAATCATAAGGCTATCCCTGTCATATATAGCGCTTTTTGGTGTGTGCTGGCAGACTCTCCCTCTGTCTCCCCAAAGGGCTAGTGGGTCCTGTCTTCGTATAGAGCATTCCCTGTGTGTCTGCTGTGTGTCGGTACGTGTGTGTCGACATGTATGAGGACGTTATTGGTGTGGAGGCGGAGCAATTGCCAAATATGAGGATGTCACCTCCTAGGGGGTCGACACCAGAATGGATGCCTTTATTTGTGGAATTACGGGATAGCGTCAACTCGCTTAAGCAGTCGTTTGCCGACATGAGGCGGCCGGACACTCAATGAGTGTCTGTCCAGGCGCCTCAAACACCGTCAGGGGCTGTAAAACGTCCCTTGCCTCAGTCGGTCGACACAGACCCAGACACAGGCACTGATTCCGGTGGTGAAGGTGACGAATCAACCGTATTTTCCAGTAGGGCCACACGTTATATGATTTTGGCAATAAAGGAGATGTTACATTTAGCTGATACTACAGGTACCACTAAACAGGGTATTATGTGGGGTGTGAAAAAACTACCAGTAGTTTTTACCGAATCAGAAGAATTAAATGACGTGTGTGATGAAGCGTGGGGTGCCCCGATAAAAAACTGCTAATTTCAAAGAAGTTATTGGCTTTATACCCTTTCCCGCCAGAGGTTAGGGAGCGCTGGGAAACACCTCCTAGGGTGGACAAAGCGCTAACACGCTTATCAAAACAAGTGGCGTTACCCTCTCCTGAGACGGACGCACTTAAAGATCCATCAGATAGGAGGATGGAAAATATCCAAAAAGGTATATACACACATGCAGGTGTTATACTACGACCAGCTATTGCGACTGCCTGGATGTGCAGTGCTGGGGTAGTTTGGTCAGAGTCCCTGATCGAAAATATTGATACCCTGGACAGGGACAATATTTTACTGTCGTTAGAACAAATAAAGGATGCATTTCTTTATATGCGTGATGCACAGAGAGATATCTGCACACTGGCATCACGGGTAAGTGCTATGTCCATTTCGGCCAGAAGAGCTTTATGGACACGACAGTGGACAGGCGATGCGTAGAGGAGTTATTTGAGGTCGGTCTATCGGATTTGGTGGCCACGGCTACGGCCGGGAAATCCACCTTTCTACCTCAAGTCACTCCCCAACAGAAAAAGGCACC
The DNA here is from genome assembly GCF_028390025.1 of Pseudophryne corroboree. NCBI lineage: Eukaryota > Metazoa > Chordata > Amphibia > Anura > Myobatrachidae > Pseudophryne > Pseudophryne corroboree. The sequence continues at coordinate 406,535,895 of NC_086448.1, forward strand.
GACCTTTCAACCGCAGCCCTTTCGTTCCTTTAAAAATAAGAGAGCAAAGGGCTATTCATATCTGCCACGAGGCAGAGGACGAGGGAAGAGACAGCAACAGGCAGCTCCTTCCCAGGAACAGAAGCCCTCCCCGGCTTCTACAAAAGCCTCAGCATGACGCTGGGGCTTCGCAAGCGGACTCGGGGGCGGTAGGCGGTCGTCTCAAAAATTACAGCGCGCAGTGGGCTCACTCGCAGGTAAATCCCTGGATCCTGCAGATAATATCTCAGGGGTACAGGTTGAAATTAGAGACAGAGCCACCTCGCCGTTTCCTGAAGTCTGCTTTACCAACGTCCCCCTCAGAAAGGGAGACGGTTTTGGAAGCCATTCACAAGCTGTATTCTCAGCAGGTGATAGTCAAGGTACCTCTTCTACAACAAGGGAAGGGGTATTATTCCACTCTATTTGTGGTACCGAAGCCGGATGGCTCGGTAAGGCCTATTCTAAATCTGAAGTCCTTGAACCTATACATAAAGAAGTTCAAGTTCAAGATGGAGTCACTCAGAGCAGTGATAGCGAACCTGGAAGAAGGGGACTTTATGGTATCCTTGGACATCAAGGATGCGTATCTCCACGTTCCAATTACCCCTCACACCAGGGGTACCTCAGGTTCGTTGTACAAAACTGTCACTATCAGTTTCAGACGCTGCCGTTTGGTTTGTCCACGGCACCTCGGGTCTTTACAAAGGTAATGGCCGAGATAATATTTCTTCTTCGAAGAAAAGGCGTATTAATTATCCCATACTTGGACGATCTCCTAATAAGGGCAAGGTCCAGAGAACAGCTAGAGATGGGTTTAGCACTATCTCAAGAGGTGCTAAAGCAGCACGGATGGATTCTGAATATTCCAAAATCCCAATTAATGCCGACAACTCGTCTGCTGTTCCTGGGGATGATTCTGGACACAGTTCAGAAAAAGGTTTTTCTTCCCGAAGAAAAAGCCAAGGAGTTATCTGACCTGGTCAGGAACCTCCTAAAACCAGGAAAGGTGTCTGTACATCAATGCACAAGAGTCCTGGGAAAAAATGGTAGCTTCTTACGAAGCAATCCCTTTCGGCAGATTCCATGCAAAGGGATCTGTTGGACAAATGGTCAGGGTCGCATCTTCAGATGCACCTGCGGATAACCCTGTCGCCGAGGACAAGGGTATCCCTTCTGTGGTGGTTGCAGGAGGCTCATCTATTGGAGGGCCGCAGATTCGGCATGCAGGATTGGATCCTGGTGACCACGGATGCCAGCCTGAGAGGCTGGGGAGCAGTCACACAGGGAAGAAATTTCCAGGGAGTGTGGTCGAGCCTGAAAAAGTCTCTTCACATAAGCATTCTGGAACTAAGAGCAATCTACAATGCTCTAAGCCAGGCGGAACCTCTGCTTCAAGGAAGACCGGTGTTGATCCAGTCGGACAACATCACGGCAGTCGCCCATGTAAACAGACAGGGCGGCACAAGAAGCAGGAGGGCAATGGCAGAAGCTGCCAGGATCCTTCGCTGGGCGGAGAATCACGTGATAGCACTGTCAGCAGTATTCATCCCGGGCGTGGACAACTGGGAAGCAGACTTCCTCAGCAGACACGACCTTCACCCGGGAGAGTGGGGACTTCATCCAGAAGTTTTCCACATGCTATTAAACCGTTGGGTAAAACCAATGGTGGACATGATGGCGTCTCGCCTCAACAAAACACTGGACAGGTATTGCGCCAGGTCAAGAGATCCGCAGGCAATAGCTGTGGACGCGCTGGTAACACCTTGGGTGTACCAGTCGGTATATGTGTTTCCTCCTCTGCCTCTCATACCAAAGGTATTGAGGATTATACGGCAAAGAGGAGTAAGACTAGTGGCTCCGGATTGGCCAAGAAGGACTTGGTACCCGGAACTTCAAGAGATGGTCACGGACGATCCGTGGCCTCTACTTCTGAGAAGGGACCTGCTTCAGCAGGGTCCTTGTCTTTTTCAAGACTTACCGCGGCTGCGTTTGACGGCATGGCGTTGAATGCCAGATCCTAAAAGGAAAAGGCATTCCAGAAGAAGTCATTCCTACCTTGATAAAGGCAAGGAAGGAAGTCACCGCGAAGCATTATCGCCGTATTTGGCGAAAATATGTTGCGTGGTGCGAGCAGCGGAGTGCTCCGATGGAGGAATTTCAACTGGGTCGTTTTCCTACATTTCCTGCAATCAGGATTGTCTATGGGTCTCAAATTGGGATCTATTAAGGTTCAAATTTCGGCCCTATCAATATTCTTCCACAAAGAATTGGCCTCAGTCCCTGAGGTCCAGATTTTTATCAAAGGAGTACTGCATATACAGCCTCCTGTGGTGCCTAAGGTGGCACCGTGGGATCTAAATGTAGTTTTAGATTTCCTCAAATCCAATTGGTTTGAACCACTAAAGAATGTGGATTTGAAATATCTCACATGGAAAGTGACTATGTTACTGGCCCTGGCTTCGGCCGGGAGAGTATCTGAACTGGCGGCTTTGTCTTATAAAAGCCCTTATTTAATTTTCCATTCGACATAGGGCAGAGCTGCGGACGCGTCCGCATTTTCTCCCTAAGGTGGTATCAGCGTTTCACCTGAACCAGCCTATTGTAGTGCCTGCGGCTACAGACGACTTGAAGGACTCCAAGTTGTTGGACGTTGTCAGAGCCTTAAAAATATACATTTAAAGGACGGCTGGAGTCAGAAAATCTGACTCGCTGTTTATACTGTATGCACCCAACAAGTTGGGTGCACCTGCTTCTAAGCAGTCGATTGCTCGTTGGTTTTGTAACAAAATTCAACTTGTACATTCTGTGGCAGGCCTGCCACAGCCTAAATCTGTTACGGCCCATTCCGCAAGGAAGGTGGGCTCATCTTGGGCGGCTGCCCGAGGGGTCTCGGCATTACAACTCTGCCGAGCAGCTACGTGGTCAGGGGAGAACACGTTTGTAAATTTTTACAAATTTGATACCCTGGCAAAGGAGGACCTGGAGTTCTCTCATTCGGTGCTGCAGAGTCATCCGCACTCTCCCGCCCGTTTGGGAGCTTTGGTATAATCCCCATGGTCCTTTCAGGAACCCCAGCATCCACTTAGGACGATAGAGAAAATAAGAATTTACTTACCGATAATTCTATTTCTCGGAGTCCGTAGTGGATGCTGGGCGCCCATCCCAAGTGCGGATTATCTGCAATACTTGTACATAGTTATTGTTAACTAATTCGGGTTATTGTTTAGGAAGCCATCTTTCAGAGGCTCCTCTGTTATCATACTGTTAACTGGGTTTAGATCACAAGTTGTACGGTGTGATTGGTGTGGCTGGTATGAGTCTTACCCGGGATTCAAAATCCTCCCTTATTGTGTACGCTCGTCCGGGCACAGTACCTAACTGGAGTCTGGAGGAGGGTCATAGGGGGAGGAGCCAGTACACACCACCTGACCTGTAAAAGCTTTACTTTTGTGCCCTGTCTCCTGCGGAGCCGCTATTCCCCATGGTCCTTTCAGGAACCCCAGCATCCACTACGGACTCCGAGAAATAGAATTATCGGTAAGTAAATTCTTATTATTTTTGACACACGCCTTCGGCACGCAGTGTCCCTGTTTTCAATGGGGAAAGTGGGGTCGCCAAAGGAAACGTTCACTCTGGGCACCACAATATCTAGAACCAGCCCGGACTACAGCATATACAGACTATGAGGGAAGGGGGGCACACTGATGCATATACAGACTAGGGGGTAGGGGTGCACACTAATACACATACAGACTAGAGGGGAGAGGGGCACACTAATACACATACAGACTAGGAGGGGAGAGGGGCACACTAATACACATACAGACTAGGAGGGGAGGGGGGTACACTAATACACATACAGACTAGAAAGTGAGGGGGAGCACACTAATACACATACAGACTAGGAGGGGAGGGGGGTACACTAATACACATACAGACTAGGAGGGGAGGGGGGCTACACTAATACACATACAGACTAGGAGGGGAGGAGAGGGGAGGCACACTAATACACATACAGACTAGGAGGGGAGGGGGGTACACTAATACACATACAGACTAGGAGGGGAGGGGAGGCACACTAATACACATACAGACTAGGAGGGGAGGGGGGTACACTAATACACATACAGACTAGAAAGTGAGGGGGAGCACACTAATACACATACAGACTAGGGGGGGAGGGGAGGCACACTAATACACATACAGACTAGGAGGGGAGGGGGGTACACTAATACACATACAGACTAGGAGGGGAGGGGGGTACACTAATACACATACAGACTAGGAGGGGAGGCACACTAATACACATACAGACTAGGAGGGGAGGGGAGGCACACTAATACACATACAGACTAGGAGGGGAGGGGGCACACTGACGCATATACAGACTAGGAAGGGAGGGGGGCACACTAATGGGTAGCTATAAATACTAGGAGGGGAGGGGGCACATCTACGCATATATAGACTAGGAAGGGAGGGGGGCACACTAATAATACACATACAGACTAGGAGGGGAGGGGGGCACACTAATACACATACAGACTAGGAGGGGAGGGGGGCACACTAATAATACACATACAGACTAGGAGGGGAGGGGGGGCACACTAATAATACACATACAGACTAGGAGGGGAGGGGGGCACACTAATACACATACAGACTAGGAGGGGAGGGGGGCACACTAATAATACACATACAGACTAGGAGGGGAGGGGGGGCACACTAATAATACACATACAGACTAGGAGGGGAGGGGGGCACACTAATACACATACAGACTAGGAGGGGAGGGGGGCACACTAATAATACACATACAGACTAGGAGGGGAGGGGGGGCACACTAATACACATACAGACTAGGAGGGGAGGGGGGCACACTAATAATACACATACAGACTAGGAGGGGAGGGGGGCACACTAATAATACACATACAGACTAGGAGGGGAGGGGGGCACACTAATAATACACATACAGACTAGGAGGGAAGGGGGGTACACTAATACACATACAGACTAGGAGGGGAGGGGGCACACTGACGCATATACAGACTAGGAAGGGAGGGGGGCACACTAATGGGTAGCTATAAATACTAGGAGGGGAGGGGACACATCTACGCATATATAGACTAGGAAGGGAGGGGGGCACACTAATAATACACATACAGACTAGGAGGGGAGGGGGGCACACTAATACACATACAGACTAGGAGGGGAGGGGGGCACACTAATAATACACATACAGACTAGGAGGGGAGGGGGGCACACTAATAATACACATACAGACTAGGAGGGGAGGGGGGCACACTAATACACATACAGACTAGGATGGGAGGGGGGCACACTAATAATACACATACAGACTAGGAGGGGAGGGGGGCACACTAATACACATACAGACTAGGAGGGGAGGGGGGCACACTAATACACATACAGACTAGGAGGGGAGGGGGGCACACTAATAATACACATACAGACTAGGAGGGGAGGGGGGCACACTAATACATATACAGACTAGGAGGGGAGGGGGGCACACTAATAATACACATACAGACTAGGAGGGGAGGGGGGCACACTAATACATATACAGACTAGGAGGGGAGGGGGGCACACTAATAATACATATACAGACTAGGAGTGGTGGGGGTCACACTAATAATACACATACAGACTAGGAGGGGAGGGGGGCACACTAATATACATACAGACTAGGAGGGGAGGGGGGCACACTAATAATACACATACAGACTAGGAGGGGAGGGGGGCACACTAATACACATACAGACTAGGAGGGGAGGGGGGGCACACTAATAATACACATACAGACTAGGAGGGGAGGGGGGCACACTAATAATACACATACAGACTAGGGGGGGAGGGGGGCACACTAATAATACACATACAGACTAGGAGGGGAGGGGGGCACACTAATACACATACAGACTAGGAGGGGAGGGGGGCACACTAATACACATACAGACTAGGAGGGGAGGGGGGCACACTAATACATATACAGACTAGGAGGGGAGGGGGGCACACTAATACACATACAGACTAGGAGGGGAGAGGGGCACACAAATACACATACAGACTAGGATGGGAGGGGAGCACACTGACGCATATACAGACTAGGAATGGAGGGGGGCACACTAATGGGTAGCTATACAGACTAGGAGGGGACGGGGCACATTAATGAATGTACTTTGAAGGACACACTACTTTTCAGTGGCCATGCTCCCTTTTTAGGCGCGCGCAACAGTAATCCCATTTTATTTGCCATACCCCCACTTCAAAATTCCCACTTCCACGACCACTGTATGTATGTGTGTATGGGTTTGTTGTTCTGCTCCTCTATTAAATGGTTGAAGGTAGGCACTAGCTATGACCTCCATGGAGATAGCCACACCCATGGCAAAAGCCACACAACCTATTTATACCACCCGCACCGCAGTGCTTGTCTTACCTCCTGCCAAGGCACCCAATAGGCCCTTCATACATTTCAGCTCCAGGCCCATGTGAACCTTAATCTGGCACTGCTCATACACAGTACACATTCTAGTAGTTCGGGTCCGGTCTGTATAGACAGCAGCAGGAGATCACACAGGCAGTTCCAGATACATCATCTGTGGACATCTTGCTGGGAGTCGGGGATGTCCTGTTGAGGCTGCACACCAGTATTGTCCTCCGTGATCCATCAGCTGTGTCTCAGTAATGAGAGATGGCAGCTAACAACAAGGCAGAGGTCATTTTTGGTAGAGGTGGATGCATCTGAAGTGGGTGTCAGAGCAATCTTGTCTCAGAGAGATCCTAAAGACTCTAGGATACATCCATGCTCTTTCTTGTCTCGCAAATTCTCCTCTGCAGAAGCTAACTACAATGTCAGCAATCGTGAACTTTCAGCTATCAAATGGCCTTTGGAAGACTGGAGGCCTTGGTTGGAGGGTGTGAGATATTCTGTCACCGTTTTCACTGATTACAAAAATATTAAAGATGAGCGGGTTCAGTTCTCAGAGAACCGAACCCTACCGAACTTCACGTTTCGAGCCCTGATCCGAGTCAGGCTCAGATTTTCCCGTCTGACTCGGAAACCTGAACGTGGAAAAATGTTATCATCCCGCTGTCGGATTCTCGCGGGATTTGGATTCCATGTAAGGAGCCATGCGTCCCCGACATTTTCACTCCAGTCTCGGAGAGTGTATAGAGAGGACGTGTCCTCAGTGTTCAGTGTCTGTGTGTTGGGGCAGGAAAGTGGGGTGGCAAGTGTTGTGCTGCTCAGTCCAGTCCAGTGTAGTCACTCAGTGTATTGTGCTGCATCAGTCCAGCCAGTCACAGTGTTGGTATTCTCTGCTGCCATATATCCAGTGTAGCTGTATAAAGTGGTGCTGTGTTGTGCAGAACAGTCCAGTGTAGTCAGTGTATTGTGCTGTATCAGTCCAGCCAGCCACAGTGTTGGTATTCTCTGCTGCCATATATCCAGTGTAGCTGTATGAAGTGGTGCTGTGTTGTGCAGACCAGTGGTAGTGTCCTGTGTCATCAGTAATTCCAGTGACGATATACGCTGCTGCTATATGTCCACTGCTGCAGTATAATAATAATTATAACAACTACAACCTGTTGTGCTGCATCAGACCAGTGGTAGTGTCCTGTGTCATCAGTAATTCCAGTGACGATATACGCTGCTGCTATATGTCCACTGCTGCAGTATAACAATTATAACAACCTGTTGGGCTGCATCAGGCCTGTGGTAGTGTCCTGTGTCATCAGTAATTCCAGTGACGATATACGCTGCTGCTATATGTCCACTGCTGCAGTATAATAATTATTACAACAACGTGTTGTGCTGCATCAGACCAGTGGTAGTGTCCTGTGTCATCAGCAATTCCAGTGATGATATACGCTGCTGCTATATGTCCACTGCTGCAGTATAATAATTATAACAACAACGTGTTGTGCTGCATCAGACCAGTGGTAGTGTCCTGTGACATCAGTAATTCCAGTCATTCCTGTGATGCATATTGTCTCATATAACTCCCAAAAAATAATGGAGAACAAAAATTTGGAGGAGAAAATAAGGATAGATCAAGAAGAACCACTTCCTCCTAGTACTGAAGCTGCTGCCACTAGCCATGACATAGACGATGAAATGCCATCAATGTCGCCTGCCAAGGCTGATGCCCAACGTGATAGTAAAGGGCGTGTAAAACCCAAAAAGCCAAAGTTCAGTAAAAAGAACCAAAAAAATAAATTTAAATCGTCTGAGGAGAAACGTAAACTTGCCAATATGCCATTTACGACACGGAGTGGCAAGGAACGGCTGAGGCCCTGGCCTATGTTCATGGCCCTCATCCTCCCGCTAGAAAAACTAAAAGAGTTAAGCTGGAAAGAGCACAGAAAAGAACTGTGCACTCTGAGATGGGATCACAAATCCCCAAGGAGAGTCCAAGTGTGTCGGCGGTTGCGATGCCTGACCTTCCCAACACTGGACAGGAAGAGGTGGCTCCTTCCACCATTTGCACGCCCCCTGTAAGTGCTGGAAGGAGCACCCACAATCCAGTTCCTGATATTCAAATTGAAGATGTCACTGTTGAAGTACACCAGGATGAGGATATGGGTGTTGCTGGCGCTGAGGAGGAAGTTGACGATGAGGATTCTGATGGTGATGTAGTTTGTTTAAGTCAGGCATCGGGGGAGACACCTATTATCCTTGGGACGAAGAAGTCCATTGTGATGCCTAGGCAAACTACAAAAAAATCCACCTCTTCGGTATGGGATTATTTCTCCACAAGTCCAGACAACAGGTGTCAAGCCATCTGTTGCCTCTGTCAATCTGTAATGAGAAGGGGTAAGGATGTTAACCACCTAGGAACATCCTCCCTTATATGTCACCTGCTGCGCATTCATCAGAAGTCAGTGTCAAGTTGTGAAACTTTGGATAAGAGCATAAGTGTTAGGCGCCGGGGTCCGCGATGTCCTCGCGGCCCGGCGCCTAGCAACTAGGGACGCCGAGCGTGCTAGCCGCCGGGTCCCTAGCAACGCTGGGACTACGTGCGCGCGTAGCCACCGGCTCCCTAGCAACGCAGGGACGCCGGGCGTGCTTAGCCGCCTGGACCCTAGCAACGGGGACGCCACGGGCGGACCGCGTTCCCCGTTGCAGGGTCAATCAAATCAATTACACACACTTGTTTCTGCTCGTGCAGCCTGGCAGCTGCACGGCATGCTTGCTAATCTGGCTCTGAAACATCTGATTGGAGGACTCCTTGTTAAATACTTTCTCAGTGCTTCACACAGACGCCAGTAATAGCTTCCTGCATGCTGCTTAGGTTTGCTGAACGTCTGTTCCAGTCTTGCTGTGTCCGGTCATTCCTGTCCTCAGAGTTCCTGAAGCTTGGAGTTGTCATCTCTTCCCAAGAAATCTCCTGATCCCCTATTGTCCGCCATGGTCGCCAGAGAATCTCGTGTGGTGTTCGTGAGTTGCGGCTCTGCCGTGTGCTGCGGCTCAGCCCGCTTTATTTTTGTATTCTGTTTCGGAGCATTTGCGGAGGGTTCCGCTTCCACAAGTCCTCTCCGGAACTCGGCGGTGCCGGGTAGGAGAGTGGACAAGTGGGTATTTTGGTTGTCCTTTTCCCTGGCGGTTTTTCCGCACATATTCTAGTTTTAAGTTAGTTTGTAGCCCCTGGCTTTGTTGCTGACTTAGGGGGCCCCTTGTTATCACTCTGTCTCGGATTTCCCTTTGTCTCCCATTAAGACCTGAGGGGGCATCGGAGTTGGGCAGACGTAATCCGCCCTTCAAACGCGGCTGCCATGGGCTCAAGCAACCATAGTCTCGCAAGGGATTTCTGACAGCACGGGCGAGACAACGGAGTTAGGGCGCCAGGGGCTATTTTCCATTCCCGCTCCTTTTCCCAGCATTTCGTTCCAGTACTCAGGTCCTTGTTATAAGATCTCCTCAGACCAGAGTGCTGGAATCATAACATTATTACCGGCCTTACCAAAACTTAAAATTAAACGGGGTTTAATTTTTACTCATTCTGTTTTTGTGAGAGTTTATCGGCCTCATGAATCCGACAGGTTTAGGGCCAAATCCCGGTCAGCTCTTAGTCAGCCAGATTCAAGAACTTACTCAGATGGTTCAGGATCTTTCTCTTCGGGTGAGATCGCAGGAAGATCTTTTGCGAGCCTCCCCGAAGGTAGTCCCTGAACCAAAGATGCATTTGCCCGACCGTTTTTCCGGTGATAGAAAATAATTTTTTAATTTTAAAGAATCCTGTAAACTTTATTTTCGTTTAAGACCTACTTCCTCTGGTAATGAATCTCAGCGGGTTGGCATTATTATTTCTTTACTTCAGGGGGATCCTCAGACCTGGGCATTTGGTTTAAGAGCAAAGGATCCTGCATTGTTATCTGTAGACGCCTTTTTTAAGTCTTTAGGGCTCTTGTATGATGACCCAGATAGAGAGGCGTCCGCTGAGAGTCAGCTGTGCGCTCTCAAACAAGGTAGAAATCCTGCGGAGGTTTATTGTACCGAGTTTTGATATTGGTCGAACAACTGTGGCTGGAATGACCCGGCCCTGCGCAGTCAGTTTCGCCTCGGTTATCTGAATTTATTAAAGACAGTCTCCTCCAGTACCCCGCTCCTGAGACTCTCGATAAACTCATGGAGCTTGCTATAAAGATTGATCGTCGTCTCCGAGAGCGGAGGGCTGAAAGAGGAACATCTGTAAGGTCTAGTCCTTGTGTATATTCCTTTCCAGAGGACGTCGAGGAGCCCATGCAGATGGGTCTCTCCCGGCTGTCTCCCGAGGAAAAAACCAGAAGACAAAATTCCGGTCTTTGTTTATACTATGGTGGTAAGGGACATTTTGCTCGTAATTGCCCGAACAAGTCTGGAAACGCTTTGACCAAGTGAATTGTGATGGGGTTCACTTAGGTCTGCAGCTTATCTCCTCGAACAACTCTCTTTTAGTCCCTGTTAAGGTTTCCTTTGGCAGCCTCAGTTCTTTGGTGTCGGCTTTTGTCGACAGTGGAGCTGCAGGAAACTTTATGGATTTAACTTGGGCTAAGGCCTTAGGCATTCCGCAGTTACCATTAGATAGATGTATCACCATGCACGGCTTAGATGGGGGTCTGCTTTCCAATGGGATAATTACTCACCATACACCTCCAGTAGTACTTACTGTAGGAGCCTTACATTCTGAAAATATTGAATGTTACCTTACACATTGCCCAGCAGTTCCTGTTGTTCTGGGTCACCCTTGGCTGGCCTTTCATAATCCCACCATTGATTGGCGGTCCGGGGAGATTTCCCATTGGGGTACATTTTGTGCTAAGGAATGTATTTCGTATCCAGTCAGAGTTGCAGCAATCATTCCAGAGCTCATTCCTGTGGAACAGTGGCGGTTCTTGCCACGGGCAAGCGGTACTTTTGCCCGGGGCGCCGCCTTCCGGAGGGCGCCGGCGCCATCTGGGGGGCGCCGCACCAGGGCAAGATCCGCCACTGTGCCCCCCGCAGTGCCCTGCTGTGCCCCCCCGCTTTGAAGGGAACCAGACGCGTAGCGTCTAGTTTCCCTTCATTGAGAGGACCTTAGTTGTGCGGTGCGCGATGACGTCATCGCGCACCGCACAGCAAAGGTCCTCTCCATGAAGGGAAACTAGACGCTACGGTCTAGTTTCCCTTCGTGTAGAGGACCTTTGCTGTGCGGTGCGCGATGACGTCATCGCGCACCGAACAGCATAGTGGCACAGACACTAGGGGTCATAATTGACCTTTAGTGTCTATGCTGTTCTATGGGAGAGAAGAGAGGGGAGAAGAGCGGTGCCGCCGGCGGAGGGGGTCTCTATCAGGAACGGGATGGTAAGTATTCTTTTTATTTATTTATTTATTTTCTTGCAGCGTCGTGACCACGCCCCCAATTGAAGCCACGCCCCCATATTTTACCCGGGGCGCCACAACTCTTAGAACCGGCCCTGCTGTGGAATACCAAGAGTTTGCCGATGTCTTCTCTAAAGGCAATGCGGACATTCTGCCTCCCCATCGTCCTTATGATTGTGCAATTGAGCTAGTTCCAGGTGCCACTTTGCCTAAGGGGAGATTATATGCCTTGTCCGGGCCAGAAACTACGGCCATGAATAATTATATTCAGGAAAGCCTAAAGAAGGGATTTATTAGACCATCAAAATCTCCTTTAAGTGCAGGTTTTTTCTTTGTGGAGAAAAAAGATGGCTCACTTAGACCATGCATTGATTTTAGGGCCCTGAATAAGATCTCCGTTAAAAACACCTATCCTTTGCCGTTGATTTCTATACTTTTTGATCAGTTACGTTCTGCTGTGATTTTTTCTAAAATTGACCTTAGAGGAGCTTACAACCTCATCCGAATTAAATCTGGGGATGAGTGGAAGACGGCTTTCAGCACTCAGTCGGGTCACTACGAATACCTGGTGATGCCGTTCGGCCTGTCTAATGCTCCGGCAGTTTTTCAAGACCTCATCAACTATGTTCTCCGTGACTTCCTAGGGAAATTTGTGGTCGTTTATTTAGACGACATCTTGATTTATTCTGAATCGATGGAACAACATGTTACCCAGGTGCGTCTGGTTCTTCAAAAGTTACGTGAGAATCATTTATATGCCAAGCTGGAAAAGTGTGATTTTCACGTCACGGAAGTATCTTTTTTAGGGTACATAATTTCTCCTCAGGGATTTTCCATGGAACCAAAGAAGCTCCAGGCCATCCTTAATTGGGCGCAACCCACTAATTTAAAAGCAATTCAGCGCTTTTTAGGGTTTGCGAATTATTATAGGAGGTTCATTCATTCTTTTTCTGGCCTGGTTGCTCCCATAGTAGCTCTGACAAAAAAAGGAGCGGATCCTACCAACTGGTCGCATGAAGCTGAATTGTCCTTCCAGGCCTTGAAGCAAGCCTTTGTCTCGGCTCCAGTCCTTAGACATCCTAATCCGGAATTGCCCTTTGTTGTGGAGGTTGATGCCTCAAAAGTTGGAGTGGGGGCTGTCCTTTCTCAAGAGGATCCGGAGTCTCTGGAGTTACATCCTTGTGCCTTTATGTCCAGGAAATTCTCCTCCGCTGAATCCAACTATGATGTTGGTAATCGGGAGTTACTGGCGGTGAAATGGGCTTTCGAGGAGTGGAGGCATTGGCTGGAGGGAGCTAAACATACTATTTCGGTTTTGACTGACCATAAGAACCTGCAATATATTGATTCAGCTAAACGGCTTAATGCTCGGCAGGCACGTTGGGCATTATTTTTTACTCGTTTCAGGTTTATAATCACTTTCAGGCCTGGTTCCAAGAATACAAAAGCTGATGCCCTGTCACGTAGCTTTCTTCCGGTTCACAATAGCAATCCTGTTGTCACCCCCATACTTCCGTCTTCAGTCATCCGGACAGGCCTCACACAGGATTTATTTACCCAGTTAAACCAGCTTCAACACCAAGCTCCTAGACTTACTCCGGCTGGTCGTCTTTATGTCCCTGAATTTTTGAGAGCCACTGTTTTAACTGAATTTCATGACAACAAAGTCTCAGGGCATCCGGGAATCACTAAGACATTGGAGTTAGTCTCTCGCTCAGTGTGGTGGCCTAGTCTTTCTAAAGACGTTAAGGAATTCGTTCATTCATGCCAGGTTTGTGCACAGCATAAGGTTCCTCGTTCGTTGCCTATCGGGCAACTCATGCCTTTAGCTGTTCCTCTCAGGCCATGGTCTCATATTTCCATGGATTTTGTGGTTGACCTTCCCCTTTCAGCCGGATTCCGAGTCATTTGGGTGGTAGTGGATTGTTTTAGTAAAATGGCTCATTTTATTGCTCTTCCCCGATTGCCTTCTGCTCAAGGGTTGGCAGTTTTGTTCCTCCGCCATGTGTTCAGGCTTCATGGGTTGCCCACTGATATTGTTTCTGATCGGGGTCCACAATTCATCGCACATTTCTGGAAATGTTTTTGTGCCTCATTGAAGATGAAACTGTCTTTAACATCTGGTTACCACCCACAGTCTAACGGGCAAACCGAACGAGTCAACCAGTCATTAAAACAATATTTGCGTTTGTATTCAGCCAAACTCCAGAATGATTGGTCCGAGTTTCTCCCTTTGGCTGAGTTTGCTTACAATAACTCTTGTCATTCCTCCACCAAAGAGTCTCCATTCTTTTCAGTTTTTGGTTTTCACCCCAGAGCCAATTCTTTTTTTTATCATTCTCCAGTCTCCTCGCTAACCTTGACCTCCCATCTGAGAGCAATTTGGAAAAAAGTGCACCTTGCTCTCAGAAAAGCGGCCTTCCGAGAGAAGAAATTTTCTGACAGGCTCCGACGTCCTTGCACTTTTAAGGTGGGAGATAAGGTGTGGTTGTCGACTCGCAACATCAGGCTTCGACAATCTTCGGCTACACTGGGACCCAAATTTATTGGACCGTTTCTTATTATTAAGAAGGTCAACCCAGTTGCCTTTCGGCTACGTTTACCAAGATCTCTCAAGATTGGAAATGCTTTTCACTGTTCCCTGTTGAAACAATACGTTTCTTCCAGTAGATTTCCTCGGAGGATCTCTCAGGGTAGATCTCCAGTGGATGTACAGGGACAACAGGAGTTTTTGGTAGAGAAAGTTCTTGATTCCAAATTGTCCCGGGGTCGGCTTTATTTTTTAGTTCACTGGAAAGGCTATGGTCCGGAGGAAAGGTCTTGGGTCCTGGATAAGGATCTTCATGCCCCTCGGCTGAAGAGGGCATTTTTTCGAGAATTTCCTCAGAAACCTGGCTTTAGGGGTTCCTTGACCCCTCCTCAAGGGGGGGTACTGTTAGGCGCCGAGGTCCGCGATGTCCTCGCGGCCCGGCGCCTAGCAACGCTGGGACGCCGAGCGTGCTAGCCGCCGGGTCCCTAGCAACGCTGGGACGCCGTGCGCACGTAGCCGCCGGCTCCCTAGCAACGCAGGGACGCCGGGCGTGCTTAGCCGCCTGGACCCTAGCAACGGGGACGCCACGGGCGGACCGCGTTCCCCATTGCAGGGTCTATCAAATCAATTACACACACTTGTTTCTGCTCGTGCAGCCTGGCAGCTGCACGGTATGCTTGCTAATCTGTCTCTGAAACATCTGATTGGAGGACTCCTTGTTAAATACTTTCTCAGTGTTTCACACAGATGCCGGTAATAGCTTCCTGCATGCTGCTTAGGTTTGCTGAACGTCTGTTCCAGTCTTGCTGTGTCCGGTCATTCCTGTCCTCAGAGTTCCTGAAGCTTGGAGTTGTCATCTCTTCCCAAGAAATCTCCTGATCCCCTATTGTCCGCCACGGTCGCCAGAGAATCTCGTGTGGTGTTCGTGAGTTGCGGCTCTGCCGTGTGCTGCGGCTCAGCCCGCTTTATTTTTGTATTCTGTTTCGGAGCATTTGCGGAGGGTTCCGCTTCCACAAGTCCTCTCCGGAACTCGGCGGTGCCGGGTAGGAGAGTGGATAAGTGGGTATTTTGGTTGTCCTTTTCCCTGGCGGTTTTTCCGCACATATTCTAGTTTTAAGTTAGTTTGTAGCCCCTGGCTTTGTTGCTGACTTAGAGGGCCCCTTGTTATCACCCTGTCTCGGATTTCCCTTTGTCTCCCATTAAGACCTGAGGGGGCATCGGAGTTGGGCAGACGTAATCCGCCCTTCAAACGCGGCTGCCATGGGCTCAAGCAACCATAGTCTCGCAAGGGATTTCTGACAGCACGGGCGAGACAACGGAGTTAGGGCACCAGGGGCTATTTTCCATTCCCGCTCCCTTTCCCAGCATTTCGTTCCAGTACTCAGGTCCTTCTTATAAGATCTCCTCAGACCAGAGTGCTGGAATCATAACAGTAAGCAGTCCACTGACACCTTAATCCCTTCTTCCTCCTGTACCCAAGCTCCTGCTTACACCACCAACTCCCTCAACGTCAAATTCCTCCTCAGTCAGGAACATCCGTAGTCCTGCAGGCCATGTCACTGTCAAGACTGAGGAGTCCTCTCCTAACCAGGATTCCTCCGTAGGATCCTTGAGTGTTATGCCTGCTGTTGCTGCCGCCGCTGCTGTTGTTGCTGCTGGGAGTCGATCGTCATCCCAGAGGGGAAATCTGAAGACCACTTGTACTACTTCCAGTAAGCAATTGACTGTACAACAGTCCTTTGTGAGGAAGCTGAAATATGACAGCAGTCATCCTTTTGCAAAGCGGATAACTGAGGCCTTGACAGCTATGTTGGTGTTAGAGGTGCATCCGGTATCCAACCATCAGTTCAGAGTCACTTAAAGATTTGATGGAGATAGTGTGTCCCCGGTATCAAATCCCATCTAGGTTCCACTTCTCTAGGCAGGCGATACCGAGAATGTACACAGACGTCAGAAAAAGAGTCACCAGTGTCCTACAAAATGCAGTTGTATCCAGTGTCCACTTAACCACGGACATGTGGACAAGTGGAACAGGGCAGACTAAGGACTATATGACTATAACAGCCCACTGGGTAGATGTATAGCCTCCCGTAGTGGCACCAGTAGCAGCATCTTGCAAACGCCAACTCATTCCTAGGCAGGCTACGCTATGTATCACTGCTTTCCATAAGAGGCACACAGCTGACAACCTCTTACGGAAACTTAGGAACATCATCGCAGAATGGCTTACCACAATTGGACACTCCTGGGGATTTGTGATATCGGACAACGCCACCAATATTGTGCGTGCATTACATCTGGGCAAATTCCAGCATGTCCCATGTTTTGCACATACAATTAATTTGGTGGTGCAGAATTTTTTGAAAAATGAGAGGGGTGTTCGAGCCACTTTCGGCATTCTGCTACTGCGTGCCGAAGACTGGAGCACCAGCAAACACTCCTTAACCTGCCCCGCCATCAATTGAAGCAAGAGGTGGTAACGAGGTGGAATTCAAAACTCTATATGCTTCAGAGGATGGAGGAGCAGCAAAAGGCCATTCAAGCCTATACATCCACCTACAATATAGGCAAAGGAGGGGTAATGCACCTGACTCAAGCACAGTGGAGAATGATTTCCGTCTTGTGCAAGGTTCTCCAACCCTTCGAACTTGCCACACGTGAAGTCAGTTCAGACACTGCCAGCTTGAGTCAGGTCATTCCCCTCATCAGGCTTTTGCAGAAGCAGCTGGATAAATTTAAGGAGGAGCTAAGACGGAGCGATTCCGCAAAGTATGTGGGACTTGTGGATGGAGCCCTTCATTCGCTTTGCCAGGATTCAAGAGTGGTCAATCTGTGGAAATCAGAGCACTACATTTTGGCCACCGTGCTCGATCCTAGGCTTAAAGCCTACGTTGTATCTCTCTTTCCAGCAGACACAAGTGTGCAGAGGTGCAAAGACTTGCTGTTTAGTAAATTGTCAACTTAAGCGGAACGTGACCCATCTACAGCTCCTCCTTCAATTTCACCCACCACTGGGGCTGCAAGGAAAAGGATAACATTTCCTAGCCCACACGGAAAGCTGACATCTGGTCCGGACTGAAGGACCTGCCAACGATTACTGACATGTCTACTGTCACTGCATATGATTCTGTCACCATTGAAAGAATGGTGGAGGATTATTTGAGTGACAACATCCAAGTAGGCACGTCAGACAGTCCATTCGTATACTGGCAGGAAAAAGAGGCAATTTGGAGGCCCTTGCACAAACTGGCTTTATTTTACCTAAGTTGCCCCCCCTCCAGTGTGTACTTCGAAAGAGTGTTTAGTGCAGCCGGTAACCTTGTCAGCGATCGGCGTAGGAGGTTACTTCTACTAAATGTGGAGAAGATGATGTTCATGAAAATTAATTATAAAGTCCTCCGGGAAGACCTTTACCAGCAATTGCCTCCAGAAAGTACACAGGGACCTGTGATGGTGGATTCCAGTGGGGACGAATTAATACTCAGTGAGGAGGATGTACACGGTAAAAGGGGTGAGGAATCGGTGGATGATAATGAGGTGGACATCTTGCCTCTGTAGAGCCAGTTTGTGCAAGGAGACATAGATTGCTTCTTTTTTGGTGGGGGCCCAAACAAACCAGTCATTTCAGCCACAGTCGTGTAGCAGACCCTGTCGCTGAAATGATTGGTTTGTTAAAGTGTGCATGTCCTGTTTATACAACATGAGGGTGGGAGGGCCCAAGGACAATTCCATCTCGCACCTCTTTTTCTTCTTGCATCATGTGCTGTTTGGGGACTAGTTTTTTTAAGTGCCATCCTGTCTGACACTGCAGTGCCCCTCCTAGATGGGCCAGGTGTTTGTGCAGCACACTTGTATCGCTTTGCTTGACCATCCAGCTACCTCATTGCACCTCTTTTTCTTCTTTGCATCATGTGCTGTTTGGGGCCTAATTTTTAAATCTGCCATCCTGTCTGCCACTGCAGTGCCACTCCTAGATGGGCCAGGTGTTTGTGCCGCGCACTTGTGTCGCTTAGCTTAGTCATGCAGCTACCTCATTGCACCTCTTTTTCTTCTTTGCATCATGTGCGGTTTGGGGCCTATTTTTTAAATCTTCCATCCTGTCTGTAACTGCAGTTCCACTCCTAGATGGGCCAGGTGTTTGTGCCACACACTTGTGTCGCTTAGCTTGGCCATCCAGCTACCTAATTGCACCTCTTTTTCTTCTTTGCCTCATCTGCTGTTTGGGGACTAGTTTTTGAATAGTGCCATCTTGTCTGAAACTGCAGTGCCACTTCTAGATGGGCCAGGTGTTTGTGCCGCACACTTGTGTCGCTTAGCTTAGTCAAACAGCCACCTCAATGCAACTTTTAGGCCTAAAAACAATATTGTGAAGTGTGAGGTTTTCAGAATAGACTGGAAATGAGTGGAAATGATTGTTATTGAGGTTAATAATACTGTAGGAGCAAAATTACCCCAAAATTCTGTGATTTTAGCTGTTTTTAAGTTTTGTTTTGTTTTTCAAAAATCATCCAGATCCAAAACCAAAACACGAAAGGGTGGTTTTAGCAAAACCAAGCCAAAACCAAAACACGAAAATGGAATTAGAACTAAAACCAAAACACGAAAAGTGCCCGGCGCACATCTCTAAAAATATATCTTATATTGAATCTGCAAATAGACAGAATTCCCAACAGGCATATTAGGCACTGTTCTTTGCTCTATTCAACTTTAGAGATGAGCGGGTTCGGTTTCTCTGAATCCGAACCCGCCAGAACTTCATGGTTTTTTTCACGGGTCCGAGCGACTCGGATCTTCCCGCCTTGCTCGGTTAACCCGAGCGCGCCCGAACGTCATCATGACGCTGTCGGATTCTCGCGAGGCTCGGATTCTATCGCGAGACTCGGATTCTATATAAGGAGCCGCGCGTCGCCGCCATTTTCACACGTGCATTGAGATTGATAGGGAGAGGACGTGGCTGGCGTCCTCTCCATTTAGATTATAAGAGACTGAGAGAGATTTACTGGAGCTGACTAGGAGGAGTACTGTTACTGTAGAAGTGTAGAGACTGAGTGGAGAGAGTTTACTAGTGAGGACAGTGCAGTTTACTTTATAATCCGTTCTCTGCCTGAAAAAAGCGATACACAGCACACAGTGACTCAGTCACATACCATATCTGTGTGCACTGCTCAGGCTCAGGCCAGTGTGCTGCATCATCTATTATCTATATATAATATTATATATATCTGTCTGACTGCTCAGCTCACACAGCTTATAATTGTGGGGGAGACTGGGGAGCACTACTGCAGTGCCAGTTATAGGTTATAGCAGGAGCCAGGAGTACATAATATATTATATAGTGAGTGACCACCAGACACACAGTGCAGTTTATTTAATATATCCGTTCTCTGCCTGAAAAAAGCGATACACACAGTGACTCAGTCAGTCACATACCATATCTCTGTGCACTGCTCAGGCTCAGGCCAGTGTGCTGCATCATCTATTATCTATATATAATATTATATATATCTGTCTGACTGCTCAGCTCACACAGCTTATAATTGTGGGGGAGACTGGGGAGCACTACTGCAGTGCCAGTTATAGGTTATAGCAGGAGCCAGGAGTACATAATATATTATATAGTGAGTGACCACCAGACACACAGTGCAGTTTATTTAATATATCCGTTCTCTGCCTGAAAAAAGTGATACACACAGTGACTCAGTCAGTCACATACCATATCTGTGTGCACTGCTCAGGCTCAGGCCAGTGTGCTGCATCATCTATTATCTATATATAATATTATATATATCTGTCTGACTGCTCAGCTCACACAGCTTATAATTGTGGGGGAGACTGGGGAGCACTACTGCAGTGCCAGTTATAGGTTATAGCAGGAGCCAGGAGTACATAATATATTATATAGTGAGTGACCACCAGACACACAGTGCAGTTTATTTAATATATCCGTTCTCTGCCTGAAAAAAGCGATACACACAGTGACTCAGTCAGTCACATACCATATCTGTGTGCACTGCTCAGGCTCAGGCCAGTGTGCTGCATCATCTATATATATTATATATCTGTCTGACTGCTCAGCTCACACAGCTTATAATTGTGGGGGAGACTGGGGAGCACTACTGCAGTGCCAGTTATAGGTTATAGCAGGAGCCAGGAGTACATATTATATTAAAATTAAACAGTGCACACTTTTGCTGCAGGAGTGCCACTGCCAGTGTGACTGACCAGTGACCTGACCACACTGACCACCAGTATAGTTAGTAGTATACTTATATTGTGATTGCCTGAAAAAGTTAAACACTCGTCGTGTGACTTCACTTGTGTGTTTTTTTTTTTTTTATTCTATAAAAATAAAACTCATTCTGCTGACAGACAGTGTCCAGCAGGTCCGTCATTATATAATATATAATATATACCTGTCCGGCTGCAGTAGTGATATATATATACTTTTTATATCATTTATCATCCAGTCGCAGCAGACACAGTACGGTAGTTCACGGCTGTGGCTACCTCTGTGTCTCTGCACTCGGCAGGCAGTCCGTCCATAATTGTAATACCACCTAACCGTGGATTTTTTTCATTCTTCTTTATACATACATAGTTACATAGACATCTTCTCTTTATCAACCAGTCTATATTAGCTGCAGACACAGTACAGTACGGTAGTTCACGGCTGTGGCTACCTCTGTGTCTGCACTCGGCAGGCAGGCCGTCCATAATTGTATACCACCTAACCGTGGTTTTTATTCATTCTTCTTTATACATACATAGTTACATAGACATCTTCTCTTAATCAACCAGTCTATATTAGCTGCAGACACAGTACAGTACGGTAGTTCACGGCTGTGGCTACCTCTGTGTCTGCACTCGGCAGGCAGTCCGTCCATAATTGTATACCACCTAACCGTGGATTTTTTTCAGTCTTCTTTATACATACATAGTTACATAGACATCTTCTCTTTATCAACCAGTCTATATTAGCTGCAGACACAGTACAGTACGGTAGTTCACGGCTGTGGCTACCTCTGTGTCTGCAGTCGGCAGGCAGTCCATAATTGTATACTAGTATCCATCTCCATTGTTTACCTGAGGTGCCTTTTAGTTGTGCCTATTAAAATATGGAGAACAAAAATGTTGAGGTTCCAAAATTAGGGAAAGATCAAGATCCACTTCCACCTCGTGCTGAAGCTGCTGCCACTAGTCATGGCCGAGACGATGAAATGCCAGCAACGTCGTCTGCCAAGGCCGATGCCCAATGTCATAGTACAGAGCATGTCAAATCCAAAACACCAAATATCAGAAAAAAAAGGACTCCAAAACCTAAAATAAAATTGTCGGAGGAGAAGCGTAAACTTGCCAATATGCCATTTACCACACGGAGTGGCAAGGAACGGCTGAGGCCCTGGCCTATGTTCATGGCTAGTGGTTCAGCTTCACATGAGGATGGAAGCACTCAGCCTCTCACTAGAAAAATGAAAAGACTCAAGCTGGCAAAAGCAGCACAGCAAAGAACTGTGCATTCTTCGAAATCCCAAATCCACAAGGAGAGTCCAATTGTGTCGGTTGCGATGCCTGACCTTCCCAACACTGGACGTGAAGAGCATGCGCCTTCCACCATTTGCACGCCCCCTGCAAGTGCTGGAAGGAGCACCCGCAGTCCAGTTCCTGATAGTCAGATTGAAGATGTCAGTGTTGAAGTACACCAGGATGAGGAGGATATGGGTGTTGCTGGCGCTGGGGAGGAAATTGACCAGGAGGATTCTGATGGTGAGGTGGTTTGTTTAAGTCAGGCACCCGGGGAGACACCTGTTGTCCGTGGGAGGAATATGGCCGTTGACATGCCAGGTGAAAATACCAAAAAAATCAGCTCTTCGGTGTGGAGGTATTTCACCAGAAATGCGGACAACAGGTGTCAAGCCGTGTGTTCCCTTTGTCAAGCTGTAATAAGTAGGGGTAAGGACGTTAACCACCTCGGAACATCCTCCCTTATACGTCACCTGCAGCGCATTCATAATAAGTCAGTGACAAGTTCAAAAACTTTGGGTGACAGCGGAAGCAGTCCACTGACCAGTAAATCCCTTCCTCTTGTAACCAAGCTCACGCAAACCACCCCACCAACTCCCTCAGTGTCAATTTCCTCCTTCCCCAGGAATGCCAATAGTCCTGCAGGCCATGTCACTGGCAATTCTGACGAGTCCTCTCCTGCCTGGGATTCCTCCGATGCATCCTTGCGTGTAACGCCTACTGCTGCTGGCGCTGCTGTTGTTGCCGCTGGGAGTCGATGGTCATCCCAGAGGGGAAGTCGTAAGCCCACTTGTACTACTTCCAGTAAGCAATTGACTGTTCAACAGTCCTTTGCGAGGAAGATGAAATATCACAGCAGTCATCCTACTGCAAAGCGGATAACTGAGGCCTTGACAACTATGTTGGTGTTAGATGTGCGTCCGGTATCCGCCGTTAGTTCACAGGGAACTAGACAATTTATTGAGGCAGTGTGCCCCCGTTACCAAATACCATCTAGGTTCCACTTCTCTAGGCAGGCGATACCGAGAATGTACACGGACGTCAGAAAAAGACTCACCAGTGTCCTAAAAAATGCAGTTGTACCCAATGTCCACTTAACCACGGACATGTGGACAAGTGGAGCAGGGCAGGGTCAGGACTATATGACTGTGACAGCCCACTGGGTAGATGTATGGACTCCCGCCGCAAGAACAGCAGCGGCGGCACCAGTAGCAGCATCTCGCAAACGCCAACTCTTTCCTAGGCAGGCTACGCTTTGTATCACCGCTTTCCAGAATACGCACACAGCTGAAAACCTCTTACGGCAACTGAGGAAGATCATCGCGGAATGGCTTACCCCAATTGGACTCTCCTGTGGATTTGTGGCATCGGACAACGCCAGCAATATTGTGTGTGCATTAAATATGGGCAAATTCCAGCACGTCCCATGTTTTGCACATACCTTGAATTTGGTGGTGCAGAATTTTTAAAAAAACGACAGGGGCGTGCAAGAGATGCTGTCGGTGGCCAGAAGAATTGCGGGACACTTTCGGCGTACAGGCACCACGTACAGAAGACTGGAGCACCACCAAAAACTACTGAACCTGCCCTGCCATCATCTGAAGCAAGAAGTGGTAACGAGGTGGAATTCAACCCTCTATATGCTTCAGAGGTTGGAGGAGCAGCAAAAGGCCATTCAAGCCTATACAATTGAGCACGATATAGTAGGTGGAATGCACCTGTCTCAAGCGCAGTGGAGAATGATTTCAACGTTGTGCAAGGTTCTGATGCCCTTTGAACTTGCCACACGTGAAGTCAGTTCAGACACTGCCAGCCTGAGTCAGGTCATTCCCCTCATCAGGCTTTTGCAGAAGAAGCTGGAGACATTGAAGGAGGAGCTAACACGGAGCGATTCCGCTAGGCATGTGGGACTTGTGGATGGAGCCCTTAATTCGCTTAACAAGGATTCACGGGTGGTCAATCTGTTGAAATCAGAGCACTACATTTTGGCCACCGTGCTCGATCCTAGATTTAAAGCCTACCTTGGATCTCTCTTTCCGGCAGACACAAGTCTGCTGGGGTTGAAAGACCTGCTGGTGACAAAATTGTCAAGTCAAGCGGAACGCGACCTGTCAACATCTCCTCCTTCACATTCTCCCGCAACTGGGGGTGCGAGGAAAAGGCTCAGAATTCCGAGCCCACCCGCTGGCGGTGATGCAGGGCAGTCTGGAGCGACTGCTGATGCTGACATCTGGTCCGGACTGAAGGACCTGACAACGATTACGGACATGTCGTCTACTGTCACTGCATATGATTCTCTCAACATTGATAGAATGGTGGAGGATTATATGAGTGACCGCATCCAAGTAGGCACGTCACACAGTCCGTACTTATACTGGCAGGAAAAAGAGGCAATTTGGAGGCCCTTGCACAAACTGGCTTTATTCTACCTAAGTTGCCCTCCCACAAGTGTGTACTCCGAAAGAGTGTTTAGTGCCGCCGCTCACCTTGTCAGCAATCGGCGTACGAGGTTACATCCAGAAAATGTGGAGAAGATGATGTTCATTAAAATGAATTATAATCAATTCCTCCGCGGAGACATTGACCAGCAGCAATTGCCTCCACAAAGTACACAGGGAGCTGAGATGGTGGATTCCAGTGGGGACGAATTGATAATCTGTGAGGAGGGGGATGTACACGGTGATATATCGGAGGGTGAAGATGAGGTGGACATCTTGCCTCTGTAGAGCCAGTTTGTGCAAGGAGAGATTAATTGCTTCTTTTTTGGGGGGGGTCCAAACCAACCCGTCATATCAGTCACAGTCGTGTGGCAGACCCTGTCACTGAAATGATGGGTTGGTTAAAGTGTGCATGTCCTGTTTTGTTTATACAACATAAGGGTGGGTGGGAGGGCCCAAGGACAATTCCATCTTGCACCTCTTTTTTCTTTTCTTTTTCTTTGCATCATGTGCTGATTGGGGAGGGTTTTTTGGAAGGGACATCCTGCGTGACACTGCAGTGCCACTCCTAGATGGGCCCGGTGTTTGTGTCGGCCACTAGGGTCGCTAATCTTACTCACACAGTCAGCTACCTCATTGCGCCTCTTTTTTTCTTTGCGTCATGTGCTGTTTGGGGAGGGTTTTTTGGAAGGGACATCCTGCGTGACACTGCAGTGCCACTCCTAGATGGGCCCGGTGTTTGTGTCGGCCACTAGGGTCGCTAATCTTACTCACACAGCTACCTCATTGCGCCTCTTTTTTTCTTTGCGTCATGTGCTGTTTGGGGAGGGTTTTTTGGAAGGGACATCCTGCGTGACACTGCAGTGCCACTCCTAGATGGGCCCGGTGTTTGTGTCGGCCACTAGGGTCGCTAATCTTACTCACACAGCTACCTCATTGCGCCTCTTTTTTTCTTTGCGTCATGTGCTGTTTGGGGAGGGTTTTTTGGAAGGGCCATCCTGCGTGACACTGCAGTGCCACTCCTAGATGGGCCCGGTGTTTGTGTCGGCCACTAGGGTCGCTAATCTTACTCACACAGCTACCTCATTGCGCCTCTTTTTTTCTTTGCGTCATGTGCTGTTTGGGGAGGGTTTTTTGGAAGGGACATCCTGCGTGACACTGCAGTGCCACTCCTAGATGGGCCCGGTGTTTGTGTCGGCCACTAGGGTCGCTTATCTTACTCACACAGCGACCTCGGTGCAAATTTTAGGACTAAAAATAATATTGTGAGGTGTGAGGTATTCAGAATAGACTGAAAATGAGTGTAAATTATGGTTTTTGAGGTTAATAATACTTTGGGATCAAAATGACCCCCAAATTCTATGATTTAAGCTGTTTTTTAGTGTTTTTTGAAAAAAACACCCGAATCCAAAACACACCCGAATCCGACAAAAAAAATTCGGTGAGGTTTTGCCAAAACGCGTTCGAACCCAAAACACGGCCGCGGAACCGAACCCAAAACCAAAACACAAAACCCGAAAAATTTCAGGCGCTCATCTCTATTCAACTTCAATATCACCTATAGGCCTGGCTCTAAGAACGTTAACATCACATCATGCTTCCTCCTTTGGCACCTGTGGCTGGCACGAAGAGAGGAGCCTGGGTGCACTTTCCTGCGGTGTCCCTTGCTGAGTGCAACA
Source organism: Pseudophryne corroboree (assembly GCF_028390025.1). Taxonomy (NCBI): domain Eukaryota; kingdom Metazoa; phylum Chordata; class Amphibia; order Anura; family Myobatrachidae; genus Pseudophryne; species Pseudophryne corroboree. The sequence continues at coordinate 406,561,950 of NC_086448.1, forward strand.
GTGCAGCTGTTTCCCTATTATTGTTTCAGCTCGTGTAACACACAATGGGGGTATTTCAGAGTTGATCGCAGCAGCAAATTTGTTAGCAGTTGGGCAAAACCATGTGCACTGCAGGGGGGGCAGATATAACATGTGCAGAGAGAGTTAGATTTGGGTGGGTTATTATTTTGTTTCTGTGCAGGGTAAATACTGGCTGCTTTATTTTTAAACTGCAAATTAGATTTCAGTTTGAAGACACCACACTCAAATCTAACTTTGCACATGTTATATCTGCCTCCCTGGCAGTGCACATGGTTTTGCCCAACTGCTAACAAATTTGCTGCTGCGATCAACTCTGAATTAGGCCCAATATCCCAGGTTGCTGCTAGTCAACGATCAAAAACCTGGTATATTTAGTGCAGTGTAAAAGTGGTATATTATTGCTCCCATCTCTCATTTCTCTTGACACACTTCCCCTCTCTTTCTCTCCTTGACACCATCTCTTCTCTTGTCACCATCCCCTCTTTTGCTCACTCCCTCTCTCTATTCCTGAAACTTTGTGTCTCTCCCCTCAACCCCCCCTGTCTCTTTCCCCTCTCTCTTTCCATGACACTGTCTCTCTTTCTCGCTCCCCTCTCTCCCCTTGACACCCTCTCTGTCTCTCATTCACCCTCTCTGTCTCTACCTGTTTCTCGCTCCCTTCTCTCTCCACCTGACACTGACCAGAGAGGAGCTGGGACACACATCCGGACAGGGCTGAAACACCTGGGCAGCAGGGGCACTAATGGTGGTGGTTAGGGTAAGGCTGCAGAGGGGGGATGGGTTAGGTTTAGGTGCTGTGGGGAGGGGGTGTTATGCACCACTTAGGGGGAAGGGTAGGTTTAGCTACTAAGGGGAAAGTTATGGTTAGGCTGCGGTACTGGAGAGTTAGAGGGGGAAAGGATTATAACCTAACCCCTGTTGGGATCATCACCAATTGGGATGCCAGTGTTTATATTGTGATCACCGGCATCCTGTCTTTTGGTATCGCATATCAGTCCCTTCCACATACCTGGGGAGGTAATGTTAGGCATGGGAGGGATAGATAGAGTTAGGCTACTAAGGGGGAGTCTAGGGTTAGTGGTAAGGTTAGAGTAAAGCTGCAGGAGGGTAGGTTAGGGTTACTCTATGGAAGGAAAAGTGAGGTTAAGGAGGGAGGTTAGGGTTAGTGTAAGGCTGCTATAGGGAAAGCAAAGTTTGGGTGGGGGTTAGGGTTAGTGGGGAGGCTATGGTAATGATGTGGGAGGTGAGGTTAGACTTATTTTAAAGGGGAAACAGTTTGTTTTGAGCAAGGTCCTTTAGTATGAAGAGAGACCAGCTGCAGAGAGCATTAGAATAAAGTGAGGGAGGTGGGGAGAAGAGGGCCAAGAACAAACAGAGAAGACTTGTCAGTGTTAAAGTGTACCTATTATAGACAGTGATGTAGAGCTAGCCTGATGAATGGGAGGCTGCCATGAAAACCACTTCGGCAGGAGCAAATCCAGGGAGGGTGGGAGGAGCACAATCAGTGTGATCACCCACCATCCCTCCCCTGCACAGGCAGAGACCGCTGCTAAAGCACTGTGGCACCAGCCTCACTAGAAACACTGCAGCCCAGTACAGCTCTGTAGAGACAGCTAAGGGAAGCAAAGGAGAGGGGAAGGACAGGAGGTATGGGGGGGCAGACCTGTACACCTTGGTGATGGAGGGGATAAAGGGGATCAGAAACGTGCAAAGCAGCTAAAAAGGGGTACAAGCCGCAGTCACAGTACAGTTAAGTGGGAACAGTCTTCCCGCAGTAGCCACCTTCTGCTTTGCAGCTGTAGCGAGTGGCTTTTGTGCAGCATAAAGTGCCTTGTTAGTAAATAGACCCCTCATTTTTAAATGTTGCAAGGACTCCGGGAGCTATTAATTGGCTTTTAGTGTGGTGTGGATGCCAAGATGATCCAGCTGTCACTGTGCTGCTTCAGTGTGCCGGGGGAGAACTTCTGCTATAGTCAAAAGGGGGTATGGCTTGGAGGAAGGCTGCAGTTTGTATGGACGGCCAGCCGGATTACCCGGCTCAGGGGAGGGCAGTGGACTGTGGCAGTAGCATATGCATAGGCCGGTAGATGCGGATGGTGCGCCCACAGGGCAAATGTGGGCTAAGTACCATCCGCTTACCATCCGCACTACCCTAGTTATGGCCCTGCGATTGGGGTATAATGGAGGAGGCTGGAGCCAGGTGCCCCTTCAGGGCTAGAGCACAGCGGCAACTGACTTCGTTGCCTCTGGGAGTTCTGCCCCTGCTCCTGAGTCTGCTAAAAGGAGGCAGACTCAAATGGACAAGGAGGAGGCTAGTGAGTAGTAAACAGAAAAAACACACACAATATTACACACAGCAGGCTTCTATAATATAACTATAAACTCAAATACAGTAACATTAATTCCATTACCATAGTGACATAAAAGCCTGCAACAGTTACATAATAAAATAATAGTGTCCTACTTTAAGCACACCGATACAGTATGTTAATTTTTTTTTAATGAAAATAATCTATAAAAACACATTAAAAACCATGCATACATTGTGGCGTATTCAATAATGTAAAGGAGTCCCTACTGAATGCACATGTGCTCAAGCATGAATAACAGTGTATCAGCTTCTGATAACACCAGTTGGCCTATACAGACAGGCAAAGCCAAAAGATGGATGCCATCACACAACAACTGTGGAAGCTGAACCAGACCATCACAGTGGCCCAGGGGATCGGCACCTGGATGGCCAGTGAGATGAACCTGCACATGTTTGAAATGACACAGGTCACCCGTCAGCAAACACAGGCCCTCATCAACCTGCAAAGGAAGCTGGTGTCCCAAAGGACCATAAGGGATGCTCCATATGCCTGCATCAAACTACATCAATGATCACTCCCACTAGACGCAGTGAATGCACACCAGGCGGTGTGGTTGAAAAAGTGCAGAGGCAGCTCTGCCTCTAAGTAAAACTTAAATTTGTTGTATATTGTTGATTTTGTGTTTACAAATGTGTCCTGCTACAGCTTTGCTGCTTTAAGTAGCATGCTGTAGAAGGGCCCTGATATGAACACAGTGCAGCATGCCACGCTTGTTTGCATTTCTGCCAGGTCCTATAACTAGTGAATTGGATGTGTGCGCATGAGCTCGCTGTATCACATTCAAGTCTATGGTATAGTGGCAGCGTGTGATCACACGAGCCTCACTATATCGCTCTGTCCCTGCTGCAATGAGCATGAATCGCAGCAAGGATGTATAAGGACACATATGTATGTTTATTTCATGTTCAGTAAACTTTAACAGAAATATATGTATGCAAAGGATGAGGTAGTAAAGGCGACCGCTGGTGTCAATCAGATGCAGAGGATAGGCAGCTGCAATAAAATTTTAAATTTATTTAAACTGTGGTGCACTAAAACAAAAATAGAGTAAAAAAGTGGAATTTTGTACAGTAAAAATAATAATAATAATATAATATATAGGGAGCACAGGGAGGTAAATAAAAATGCTTAAAAAATTACAATTGACATAAAAATTGGTACATGGGACATAAAAATACATAGGATTAAAAGAGTAAAAAAAAAAAACGGATTATAAAGTTCAAAAGAAGGAGTAAGATAGCTTAACTTAGTAGTTGAGGTATAGATCAAAGCAGCATCCAACGCGTTTCGTCCTGTCTGGACTTCATCAAGGTGTCAATTGTAAAAAAATGTAATCTTACATATACAGATGTAGCCATGCTCACTTTTGCCCTGATGCATATGCACAGACATACGCTTTGTGGAAAGACACATATGTGCCGCACTATGATGAAGTGCAGCCTGCATTCGCACCATAGAAATTTATGGCATGCACGTGCATATGCACACACGTGTCATAGATGCGGGCACACTATGGTGGTCATTCCGAGTTGATCGCAGCCAGCAACTTTTTGCTGCTGGTGCGATCAACTAATCCCCTCACATGGTGGAGTGTATTTTAGCTTAGCAGGGCTGCGAACGCTTGTGCAGCCCTGCTTAGCTAAAAAGTTTTGTGTAAAAGTAGACCAGCCCTGGACATACTTACCCTGTGCGACGATATCAGCGATGATGGGGCCGGCTTTGATGTCAGACATCCACCTCCGTTCTCCTGGACACGCCTGTGTTTTCCTTACCACTCCCCGAAAACGGCCGCCTACGGACAGGTGACGCCTCGGAACGTCTTCCTTCTAACAATCTTCTTGCGGGCGCCGCTGAGACCGCTTTCTTCATAACCAGCATCATAGCCCGGCGAAAACAATGCACGTGCGCCATGCGCATGCCACACGTGCGCCATGCGCATGCCGCGCATGCGCATTCCAGACCCGTTCGCACTGCAGCGAAGAACCGCTGCGTGCGAACGGGTCAGAATGACCCCCAATGTTTGCACTAGTTGAGTGTGGTACACTTTTTAGGAATTAGAAGTTTGGGTAATGTGTTTTTAACACTTACATGTAGGTACACTAATGTATTTAGGGGTTTAATGAATGTAAATGGTTCTTTTTACTTACAGATGGAGCCACGGTTATCTTGGCTTCTCTGCTGCGCCTAGGCACACCATGGTTTATTAGCATAAGCCTTTCATCTATTGTCCTCAGCTGCAATACAATACAGAGAACAATAGAGCAGGGGATTAAATCATTACAGCAGGGGACAGTGGCAAACGCAGGATTTGCATGGGGGGGTTTCCAGAACTGGGCGGAGCCAATCACGGGGGTGGGGACTGAGGTGACCCAGTATATGCTTGGTCCGTAAAACTAGTGTGTCTGTGTGTGTATCTATCTATCTATCTAGATAGATAGATAGATAGATATCTATATCTATCTATATCTACACACACACACACATATACACGGGTGGTCTTCAGTATGCCGGTGGTCGGGCTCCCGGCGACCAGCATACCGACGCCTGGAGCCTGACCGCCGGCATACCGACACTTATTCTACCTCGTGGGGGTCCACGACCCCCCTGGAGGGAGAATAGAATAGTGTGGCGCGCGTAGCGTGGTGAGCGCATCGAGCCCGCAAGGGGCTCATTTGCGCTCGCCACACTGTTGGTAAGCCGGCGGCCGGCCTCCCGGCGCCGGTATGCTGGTCGCCGGGAGGTCGGCCGCCGGGAGATCGTAGTGAACCCATATACACATATACATAGCATATTAAACATGCATACATATATATATATATATATATATATATACACACACACATACAGTACACATATATATATATATATATACACATGTATATATATATATCATATGTATGTGTGTGTGTGTGTGTGTTTGTTTGTATGTATGTATGTATGTATGTATATACATGTGTATATATGTAGGCACATGGATATATATGTACTATAATTAAAATAAAGTAAACTTTTATTGCACTTGCAAGTGCCACCAGGAAGACAGCAGGCTGCAGAGGACGCTAGACAGTCATTAATAATACTCATGCAGCTAAAAAAAAAAAAAAAATTTTTTTTTTTTTTTTAGTGGAGGGGGGTTTCTGGGTACTCGGAAACCCCCCCCTGGGTGCGCCACTGGGGGATTAAATCCGACTGTCCTGGCTCAATTAATCCTATTAAAGGCAAAGATAAAGGTGGCTCCATCTGTAGATATGTATTGAGATATGTTTTAGTATTGTAATTGGGCTTTAACTGTGTTTTTTTATATTCTTAAGTAAAGTGTCACATTGATCTCAACTATCTGAAACTGATCTATGTTTTGTGATTTTTTGGTAAGATTTTTGGTGCAAGTTTAGAACTCGCACTCTACTACATTTGCAGAGAGTTGTATTTTTCCATTGCAAAACATCTGGAAGCGAGTTTATCCATTGTGAGTTGCGGAATTGGGAGAAACGTGAGTTTACATGTTCTCGCTATTACATTGCCTGAATTCCAAAAATGTGCATGTTTTGTGGTAAACTCGCACATTTCCCAAACTTGCGCTCTATTACATTTAGCCCATAGTATTTACCAGCAGAAAGAAAAGAAGCCCTGATTCAACATGAGTTGTAGTTTTACGAGAAATCACAAAACTACAACTCCTTTCTCTAGCATACAGGAGGGGGTGCAAGGCTGCCCTGCATGCCGGGTCCCACCCTCCCCAAAATGTCAGCACTTCGCTTAACAGTTTACGGGTAAGCCTCCTGCCTCAGCAGCCTAAGCCAGGAATCCCCCCGGGTGATATATACGAATGCTGCTATGTCCTATGGAGATTATTGTGATATGCTGTTTTAAATTGTGTTTTTTGTAAGTGCAATCTGTCTCATTAAATGTATTAATTATGTTCTGTTCTTTTTAAGTGTCTCCATTTATCCTCAATTGCATGGGGAAAGGAGACGCGTATCTTTCAGGTCTATTAAAGCACGTAAGGAATAGAATTTACTCCCTGAAAAGGAGGATTTCACCCAATCTTTGGTTATATCTATCCAATGGTGACTAGAGGACCTTCCTTATTTATGGTGAATCAATTTTGTCATTTGCCTATAAATGTCACACAATGGTGTCGCATGTTTAAATGTGGTATTTGGAGAGCACTATTATTGATGTACAAAACATTTATCTTTTTCATTTGATTTTAAGTGTCTTTGGGATGTGCACATGTTGTAGTTGCACACCAAATTTTATTACGCATTGTTTCTAAAGTTTTTCTATACTGATTCACCCTCCCTGCTCTCATTAAAAAATTTTCAGCCTTGTCATTCAACCACAGCTACACCCATTAAACCGCCACATACAGATGTAGCCACCTTTATCTTGACTGGCTAAGGCGTTTGTCCCGATCGAGCATACGCAGCGTAGGGAGGCGCACCTAGTCACAGAGAGGCGTACCTAATCGCACGGAGGCAGACAGAGCGTTTGGCGTTACCTTTACGTGTAATACCTGCGATCATCCACCAGATGTCGCTTTTTACAATCACCACTGAGCATGCGTGTGGTCTCCCGTAAAATACAATACTGAAATATATAATAAGGACTACTTTACTAAGGCGTCTCATTACGCTGCATACAGTAAATACTCATTACGCTGCATTATTTAATACAGTATATACGATACAGACACAGATAGTACAGCATACAGTATATGATCCATCTACAGTACTTTATGAATATGTGAGCGTCCAAGTCCCGCAGACAAAACAACAGAAAACCAGTAGTGTACACTGTCGCAAATGGACGTGTTTGAAGTTCACTATTGCCTCTTGAGATTAGGAATTTTGTACAGTATGTTAGCGTCCTAATCCTGTAGTCATTACAGCATAATCAAAACCAATGGATTTATTCATCTGTCTGCGGCGAAGTGGTGAAGTGTTCCGCTTCCTATACTCAGAGTCCTGAGTTTGATTCCTAAAGTACAAATGCATGTTAGTTTTTTCCAGACACTTTATTATTTTTTTTATTCACATAAACCAGGGCAAAGCTGCATGAGCGGTTCTACTGTTAAGGTTCTATGCACCGTACAGTACACATACAATTCTGTAGCTGGGCAGACTCAATAGAAATGGCTACCACCTATGACTCCTTGCCCCACAGAGGCCCTAGGCTACGGAGCAAGTAACAGTCCAGATTTTACAGGCTATGGGGCAATGCTGAAGGAGCGTCACAATCCCCTAGCTAAAATACACAGGGGCGATAGGGATAAGCTAGGTCTGCACATTACGGTACACCGGACTCACTAGTAGAACATAGAGTACAGAGATACTAAGGACAGTAATTTGGCATCCAGGAATTTAGGGAGGAGCTTTTATCTCTCTCCATTATACTTAGATAGATTACAATGGAGAGATTAAAGCTCCTCCCTAAATTCGTGGATGCCATATCACTGTCCTTAGTATCTCTGTACTCTATGTTCTACTAGTGTACTAATTAGCACGAACAGCTTGTAACGTACAGTTGCAAGTTTAATCTTTCTATGTATAATGGAGAGAGATAAAAGCTCCTCAGTAAGTTCCTGGCTGCCAAATCACCATCCTTAGTATCTCTGTACAGTATGTTCTACTAGTGTATTAATTAGCACGAACAGCTTGTAACGTACAGTTGCAAGTTTAATCTTTCTATGTATAATGGAGAGAGATAAAAGCTCCTCAGTAAGTTCCTGGCTGCCAAATCACCGTCCTTAGTATCTCTGTACAGTATGTTTTACTAGTGTACTAATTAGCACGAACAGCATGTAACACACAGTGGCAATTTTAATCTTTCTATGTATAATATTGAGAGATTAAAGCTCCTCCCTAAATTTGTGGATGCCAAATCACTGTACTTAGTATCTCTGTACAGTATGTTCTACTAGTGTACTAATTAGCACGAACAGCTTGTAACGTACAGTGGCAATTTTAATCTTTCTATGTATAATATAGAGAGATAAAAGCTCCTCCCTAAATTCCTGGTTGCCAAATCACCATCCTTAGTATCTTTGCATAGTATTTTCTATTAGGGTACTAATTAGCACAAACAGCTAATTAGTACACTAGTAGAACATAGAGTACAGAGATACTAAGGACAGTAATTTGGCATCCAGGAATTTAGGGAGGAGCTTTTATCTCTCTACATTATACTTAGATAGATTACAATGGAGAGATTAAAGCTCCTCCCTAAGTTCGTGGATGCCAAATCACTGTACTTAGTATCTCTGTACAGTGTGTTCTACTAGTGTACTAATTAGCACGAACAGCTTGTAACGTACAGTGGCAATTTTAATCTTTCTATGTATAATATAGAGAGATAAAAGCTCCTCCCTAAATTCCTGGTTGCCAAATCACCATCCTTAGTATCTTTGCATAGTATTTTCTATTAGGGTACTAATTAGCACAAACAGCTAATTAGTACACTAGTAGAACATAGAGTACAGAGATACTAAGGACAGTAATTTGGCATCCAGGAATTTAGGAAGGAGCTTTTATCTCTCTCCATTATACTTAGATAGATTACAATGGAGAGATTAAAGCTCCTCCCTAAATTCGTGGATGCCAAATCACTGTACTTAGTATCTTTGCATAGTATTTTCTATTAGGGTACTAATTAGCACAAACAGCTTGTAACGTACAGTGGCAATTTTAATCTTACTATGTATAATATAGAGAGATAAAAGCTCCTCCCTAAGTTCCTGGTTGCCAAATCACCATCCTTAGTATTTCTGCATAGTATTTTCTATTAGGGTACTAATTAGCACAAACAGCTAATTGGTACCCTAATAGAACATACTGTACAGAGATACCAAGTATGGTGATTTTGTATCCAGGAACTTATTGAGGAGCTTTTATCTCTCTCCATTATACATAGAAAGATTAAACTTGCCGCTGTACGTTACAAGCTGTTCGTGCTAATTAGTACCCTAATAGAACATACTGTACAGAGATACGAAGTATGGTGATTTGGCATCCAGTTAAAAGCTGTTCGTGCTAATTAGTATACTAGTAGAACATACTGTACAGAGATACTAAGAATGGTGATTTGGCATCTGGGAACTTCCAGAGGAGCTTTTATCTCTCTCCATTTTACATAGAAAGATTAAACTTGCCGCTGTACTTTACAAGCTGTCCGTGCTAATTAGTACCCTAATTGAAAATACTATACAGAGATACTAAAGACGGTTATTTGGCACCCAGGAATTTAGGGAGGAGCTTTTATCTCTCTCCATTATACTTAGAAAGATTACAATGGAGAGAGATAAAAGCTCCTCCCTAAGTTCGTGGATGCCAAATCACTGTCCTTAGTATCTCTGTACAGTATGTTCTACTAGTGTACTAATTAGCACAAACAGCTTGTAACGTACAGTGGCAAGTGTAATTTTTCTAAGTATAATGGAGTGAGATAAAAACTCCTCCCTATGTTCCTGGATGTCAAATTACCATGCTTAGCATTTCTGTACAGTATTTCCTATCTAGCCAGAAACCCTGTATCCTGTGCAAGCTAGGCGGACAACTGGAGGGGACCCGAAACACGGTTGCTTCCCGTTTCCTTTTCCAGTGTCACATAAACTAGTGGTTGGTCTGCCCCGAAAGCCAAGAGTCTCCTCTTTTGTATGGTACCAGTCCCGAGTCTCTGGGACACCCAGAACCAGAGATATCAGTACGCAAAGTGGACCCATTTTCCCATAGACTATAATGGGACCGTTAATTCAGACCCACCATAGGTTCCGACGCTTGCCATGAGCCTTGTGGGGGTCACAGAAACTTGGGGTTGGTACCCTCCGGTAGCTAATTGTCTCCCCTTCCATACCAACCTAGTGATGAAGGCTCCCACCTCCCACGCTGAGAGTCACAAAGTGCTAACCTTTTTTTTTCTATGTTCCCGTGACATTCACTTAATTATTTTTTTTCTTTGTTGTACATTCAATGAAAGGGTGCACACAGGTTTCACATAAATCAAAGTAAATCTGCAGCAGCAATTCATTCCGCTATATACAAATACACAGCGGTAATGAGTATAAATTAGTGTATTCCAACGCAACTAACTGAGCAACACAGTACTGTAGATCGTCAGCATTTGTGTATTGTACCTGACCTGAACTCCCTCCCTGTCCACTGCATGACCTGTGCAGGCTCCCAGGGGGGAAGGGCGATGGGGGTAGGGAGAGGCGGTGGAAAACACTGTGCTTTTGAAATACAAGTATTAACGTCCGAGTCCCCTAAGGCATAAACCAACACCAATGGGAAGGAAGTGCCAACCTTTTTTTAATGTGTTCCTGTAACATTCACTTTATTATTATTATTTTTCTTTGTTATACATTCAATGGAAGGGTGCACACAGGTTTCACATAAATCAGAGTGGGCGGTGGATTTTCCTACATACAGTAGTATACTGTTGCACATGTCTTGTAACCTGATCGGAACTCCCTCCCTGTCTACTGCATGTACTTTGCAGGCTCCCAGGGGGGGAAGGGGAAAGTGGGATGGGGGTAGGGTGAGGCAGTGGAAAATACCGTGTTCAAAGAAAAGGCATAATCAAAACCATGGGGAACTTTGCGGTGTATCGTTATGCGCAAAGACCTCACTTATCCCTATCACCCCTGTGTATTTTAGCTAGGGAATTCTGACGCTCCTTCAGCATTGCCCCGTGACCTACCAAATCTGTGCTGTTACTTGCTCCATAGCCGAGGGCCTCCATTGGGCGAGGAGACACAGGCGGTAGCCATTTCAATTGAGTCTGCCCTGCTATAGAATTGTATGTATACCATATGGTGCATAGACCCTAAACAGTACAACTGCTCCTGCAGCTTTGCCCTATTTTACGTGAATAACTCCCTCCCTGTCTACTGCATGACCTGTGCAGGATCCCAGGGGGGAAGGGCGATGGGCAAGCGGGAGGCGGTGGAAAATACTGTGCTTTTGAAATGCAAGTACTGTATGAGTCTGAGTCCCCAGTAGCCTCCTGCTAGCCTATTGCCCTTCCCCCCTGGGAGCCTGCACAGATCATGCAGTAGACAGGGAGGGAATTCAGGTCATGTGCAATACACAAACGCCGAATATCTACTGTATAGTACTGTTTTGCTCACTTAGTAGCGTCAGAATACACTCATTTCTACTCAGTGCCGCTGTGCAGTTGCATTTAGCGTAAAGAATCGCTCCTGCAGATGTACTCTGATTTATATGTAACTTGTGTGCACCTTTCCATTGACTGTCTTACAATGTTGATAAAATAATACAGTGTATTATTACAATTAAAAAAAAAAAAAAAAGAAGGCACATCACGTCTCGAACCCTGGACCCCCAGCGTGGGAGGTGGGAGCCTTCACCCCTAGCCCACGACGCCTCATGAGAGACTCCCAATTTCATGTGTGAAAGTACTGCAAACAGCGCCCGGCCCCCACCCCATTGGTGTTGGTTTATGCCTTAGAGGACTCGGACGCTCGCATTTGTAAAGCACGGTATTTTCCACCGCCTCCTGCTAGCCTATTGCCCTTCCCCCCTGGGAGCCTGCACAGATCATGCAGTAGACAGGGAGGGAATTCAGGTCATGTGCAATACACAAATGCAGAATATCTACTGTATAGTACTGTTTTGCTCACTTAGTAGCGTCAGAATACACTCATTTCTACTCATTGCCGCTGTGCAGTTGCATTTAGCGTAAAGAATCACTCCTGCAGATGTACTTTGATTTATGTGAAACCTGTGTGCATCCTTCCATTGGATGTATTAGAGAGAAAAATTTTTTTTTTTTTAAATGAATGTCACGGGAACACATTAAAAAAAAGGTTGGCACTTTCTTCCCATTGGTGTTGGTTTACAGTATGTCGTAGTGGACTCGGACGCTCATGTACAGTAATTGCATTTCAAAGGCACAGTATTTTCCATCGTCTCCCCCTACCCCCATCGCCCTTCCCCCCTGGGAGCCTGCACAGGGAGGGAATTCAGGTCCTGTGCAATACACAAACGCTGAAGATCTACAGTACTGTTTTGCTCAGTTAGTAGCGTCAGAATACCCTCATTTCATTCCCGCTGTTTAGTTGCATTTAGCGTAAAGAATCGCTCCTGCAGATGTACTCTGATTTATATGTAACTTGTGTGCACCTTTCCATTGACTGTCTTACAATGTAGATAAAATAATACAGTGTATTATTACAATAAAAAAAAAAAAAAAGAAGGCACATCACGTCTTGAACCCTGGACCCCCAGCGTGGGAGGTGGGAGCCTTCACCCCTAGCCCACGACGCCTCATGAGAGACTCCCAATTTCATGTGTGAAAGTACTGCAAACAGCACCCGGCCCCCACCCCATTGGTGTTGGTTTATGCCTTAGAGGACTCGGACGCTCGCATTTGTAAAGCACGGTATTTTCCACCGCCTCCTGCTAGCCCTCCATTCCCATTATGCATTAGCGAACTCAGACGCTCATGTATTTTAAAAGCACGGTGTTTATACATTGTCGTGTACATTCTTCCTTTTACACAATTACTGTAGTTGCGTCTCCATACACATATAGTACTCCATACACATACAGTACAGTACTCTACAGTACTGTAGGTCACCATCTTTTTCCACCGCCTCCCGTTACGCCTACAGTATTGCCAGAGCTGTAGATCAATCCGCCGCTATACTGTACGATCGAAAGTACTGGATTAGTGGAGCATTAGCCACACAGTGGTGGAGATGTGTAATGCATTATGAGTATCTAGATCGCCTCAACGCGCCTACCTGTGATTAAACTCAGCTATCGCCTTAGCGTGACTAAACGCCCGTCTCAGCGGAGAAACAGTCAAGATAAAGGTGGCTACATCTGTAGCACCTATTAATTTCTATCCACTCAGTATTTATTAAGCCATTCCCTTCATTAGCTACACTACAACCCAACCACTTGATTATCACTGTCTGAGAGGCTATAGGGCCCCATACACTAGAACGATAATGCTTGATTTTAGCCAATTTCGGGCACTCGGGATGATATAACGGTGAAATTGGGCATTTTGGAGGTGTTTCCGATCCGATGCGATGCACGTTCCCGTGAGGGTCGGATCAGCTCTCCTAGGTCGTTAGTGCTGCACTCGTAATATGTCGGTTCCTGCAGGCATGGCTGGAATCGCATACAATATATTGCATGCAAATGTACCAAATCATATGGAACCACTGTATGGGGCCCTTATTACTGCCGCTGTGCACTACTAATATTATCAACCCCAGCCTGGGTTGGGAGCTCGCTCTTCACCAAAGGTAGGGGGGGCAGGAGGAGAAGATAAAGTCCAGTCACCTGCACTGAAATACAGCATACAGTACATCAATCCTGACAGTCCAGGTGGCTGCGACAGAGACTTGGCAGGACTGGCATTGACCGATGAGGTTAGGGGGTTGGAAATAAAGGGGCCTGCAGTTGATTAAACCCATGGGTGCTACCATTGCCTAAGCACTGTGTTAAGAGTGTTAAGCACTGTTGTCCATACTGGCATTTCTCTATTGAAGTTTTGAAAAATTTTACTTTCTACAGCTCAGCAATATATTATTTCTTTGCACAGGTTTTTTATAATAGTTCCCATTTTTCTTTTCATTAAGAAGGTTCTATAAACTTATCAACCAGCCCAGAACTACTCTAAAGAGAAAAAGATACAATGTAATACAGATGTGTCCTTACAATGTGACTTCAGTAGAGCCAAACAGCTCCTTTCAGTGTGCCAGGTCCCAAGTGGCTCAGCCATGCTGAGCATCTTATTCACACAAATGAAACAGTTGGAACCAACAAAATTATTTAGCTAGACTGCACTTATCAATTTGATGTGCACATCTGAATCTGTATACAAAATAGAGATGAGCGGGTGCAGTTTGCTGGAAACCAAATCTATCTGAATATACAGTACCATTTACGAATGGATACAAGTACTGGCTTGGGTATTCTCACCAGGCTCAGATCCAAATCAAGGCAAAACATAATTCTCCCAGTGTCACATCTCATTAGTTTTGGTCCATATTGCCTGTCTGTTGGATCCAATCAGCGGCATGGAATCCAATCGAACATTGGTAGCTCCCTAATTCCTCATGGCTGATTCAGTACCTGATTCCTATCCACAACTTCACTCTGATATTTCATTCATTTTCTCTGCCAGCCTTTCCGTAAGATCTGTCACACTCCACCCCAGCAGCAGAGGAGAGTTTGGGAGAACACAGAGCCTGCAGCAGAGATGTGGGGCTACATAGAGAGCAAATGATGTGCCAGTGACTTGGCCAGATTTTCAGACATGAAGACACTGTTGCTAGCCTAGTTCTGGTGCATCAGAGATGGTTCAGCCTCTGGGATTTCAATAAATGGGTTGAAGATGAGCTCTCTTGCCTTGGCCAAGCCCTCCTGTGCACAAAGATCTGGGCTTCACATGAGTCATTCCTTCTGCCACACATAAAAATGATCACACTCTAGATATTTTATTTCACATTGGATTAGAAGTCACTGACCTAAAAATAAACCCAGTCGTGTTCAGACCACCACTCCCTTTGGTTCTGTTGGAGATAAGCCTCCTCTAGCAAGTCGCTTCAATTGTCTGTATGATAGTGGTTGGTTACCAATGCATTGGGAATCCCAGGTAGCAGACAACACATGCAGTTATGTCCACCAAATGATAAAAACAATGGTCACCAGCGCTTGGTTGCTTATAAATCGAATATCAAGAAGTTAGTCAATAAAAACCTAGGACGGTAGGTTAAGTTGAAAAATATATAATACATTTAATAGAAACATACACTAAAAAGCACAGATGTCATTAAAATAAGAATTTACTCACCGGTAATTCTATTTCTCGTAGTCCGTAGTGGATGCTGGGGACTCCGTAAGGACCATGGGGAATAGACGGGCTCCGCAGGAGACTGGCACTCTAAAGAAAAGATTAGGTACTATCTGGTGTGCACTGGCTCCTCCCTCTATGCCTCTCCTCCAGACCTCAGTTAAGGAAACTGTGCCCGGAAGAGCTGACACTACAAGGAAAGGATTTGGAATCCAGGGTAAGACTCATACCAGCCACACCAATCACACCGTACAACTTGTGATAACCATACCCAGTTCACAGTATGAACAACAACTGAGCCTCATTCAACGGATGGTTCATAACAACAACCCCTTATTAAGCAATAACTATATACACGTATTGCAGAAGAAGTCCGCACTTGGGACGGGCGCCCAGCATCCACTACGGACTACGAGAAATAGAATTACCGGTGAGTAAATTCTTATTTTTTCTGACGTCCTAGTGGATGCTGGGGACTCCTTAAGGACCATGGGGATTATACCAAAGCTCCCAAATGGGCGGGAGAGTGCGGATGACTCTGCAGCACCGAATGAGCAAACACAAGGTCCTCCTCAGCCAGGGTATCAAACTTGTAGAACTTAGCAAATGTGTTTGAACCCGACCAAGTAGCAGCTCGGCAAAGCTGTAACGCCGAGACCCCTCGGGCAGCCGCCCAAGAAGAGCCCACCTTCCAGTGGAATGGGCTTTCACCGATTTTGGATGCGGCAATTCAGCCGCAGAGTGAGCCAGCTGAATCGTGCTACAGATCCAGCGAGCAATAGTCTGCTTCGAAGCAGGAGCACCCAGTTTGTTGGGTGCATACAGAATAAACAGCGAGTCAGTCTTCCTGACTCCAGCCGTTCTGGAAACATATATTTTCAAAGCACGGACTACGTCCAGCAACTTGGAATCCTCCAAGTCCCGAGTAGCCGCAGGCACCACAATATTCAAATAAGGTTCAAATGAAAACGATGATATCACCTTAGGGAGAAATTGGGGACGAGTCCGCAATTCTGCCCTGTCCATATGGAAGATCAGATAGGGGCTTTTACATGACAAAGCCGCCAATTCTGACACCCGCCTAGCCGATGCTAAGGCCAACAGCATGACCACTTTCCACGTGAGATATTTTAGCTCCACGGTCTTAAGTGGCTCAAACCAGTGGGATTTCAGGAAATCCAACACAACGTTAAGATCCCAAGGTGCCACTGGTGGCACAAAAGGAAGCTGAATATGCAGCACTCCCTTTACAAACGTCTGAACCTCAGGCAGTGAAGCCAGTTCATTTTGAAAGAAAATGGATAGGGCCGAGATCTGGACCTTTATGGACCCTAATTTGAGGCCCATAGTCACACCTGACTGTAGGAAGTGGAGAAATCGACCCAGCTGGAATTCCTCTGTAGGGGCATTCCTAACCTCACACCAAGCAACATATTTTCGCCATATACGGTGATAATGCTTAGCTGTCACATCCTTCCTAGCTCTTATCAGCGTAGGAATTACTTCATCCGGGATACCCTTTTCCGCTAGGATCCGGCATTCAACCGCCATGCCGTCAAACGCAGCCGCGGTAAGTCTTGGAACAGACAGGGCCCCTGTTGCAACAGGTCCTGTCTGAGAGGCAGAGGCCATGGGTCCTCTGTGATCATCTCGTGTAGCTCTGGGTACCAAGTCCTTCTTGGCCAATCCGGAATGATGAGAATTGTTCTCACTCCTCTTTTTCTTACTATTCTCTGCACCTTGGGTATGAGAGGAAGAGGAGAAAACACATAGACCGACTGGAACACCCACGGTGTTACCAGTGCGTCCACAGCTATCGCCTGAGGGTCCCTCGACCTGGCGCAATATCTTTTTAGCTTTTTGTTTAGGCGGGATGCCATCATGTCCACCTGTGGGCGTTCCCAACGATGTGCAATCTGCTCGAAGACTTCTTGATGAAGTCCCCACTCTCCCGGTTGGAGGTCGTGCCTGCTGAGGAAGCCTGCTTCCCAGTTGTCCACTCCCGGGAATGAACACTGCTGACAGTGCTTGCACGTGATTCTCCGCCCAACGCAGAATCCTTGTAGCTTCCGCCATTGCCACTCTGCTTCTTGTGCCACCCTGGCGGTTTACATGGGCGACCGCCGTGATGTTGTCTGACTGAATCAGCACTGGTTGACCTCGAAGCAGGGGCTCCGCTTGACTCAGGGCGTTGTATATGGCCCTTAATTCCAGTATGTTTATGTGAAGACAAGTCTCCTGACTTGACCACAGCCCTTGGAAGTTTCTTCGCTGAGTGACTGCCCCCCATCCGCGGAGGCTTGCATCCGTGGTCACCAGGACCCAGTCCTGTATGCCGAACCTGCGGCCCTCGAGAAGATGAGCACTCTGCAGCCACCACAGAAGAGACACCCTGGCCCTCGGGGACAGGGTGATCATCCGATGCATCTGAAGATGCGATCCGGACCACTTGTCCAACAGATCCCACTGAAAGATCCTGGCATGGAACCTGCCAAAGGGAATGGCTTCGTATGACGCTACCATCTTTCCCAAGATCCGCGTGCAGTGATGCACCGACACCTGTTTTGGTTTCAGGAAGTCCCTGACCAGCGTCACCAACTCCTGCGCCTTCTCCTCTGGGAGAAACACCTTCTTCTGTTCTGTGTCCAGAATCATACCCAGGAAGGGCAGACGTGTCGTAGGAATCAGCTGCGACTTTGCAATATTCAGAATCCAGCCATGCCTTAGCAACACTTCCTGAGAGTGTGCTACGTTGAGCAACAACTGCTCCCTGGACCTTGCCTTTATGAGGAGATTGTCCAAGTACGGGATAACTGTGACTCCTTGCGTCCGAAAGAGTACCATCATTTCCGCCATTACCTTGGTAAATACTCTCGGAGCCGTGGACAGACCAAACGGCAACGTCTAGAATTGGTAATGACAGTCCTGTACCACAAACCTGAGGTACTCCTGGTGAGGTGGGTAAATGGGGACATGCAAGTACGCATCCTTGATGTCCAGAGATACCATAAAATCCCCCTCTTCCAGGCTTGCAATGACCGCTCTGAGTGATTCCATTTTGAACTTGAACGTTTTCATATAAATGTTCAAGGATTTTAAATTCAGAATGGGTCTTACCGAACCGTCCGGTTTCGGTACCACAAACAGTGTGGAATAGTAACCCTTTCCCTGGTGAAGGAGGGGTACCATTATTATCACTTACTGGAGATACAGCTTGTGAATCGCCGCCAGGACTACCTCCCTCTCCGTGGGAGAAGCTGGCAAGGCAGATTTTAGGTAACGGTGAGGGGGAGTCACTTCGAACTCCAGCTTGTATCCCTGAGATACAATCTGTATAGCCCAAGGATCCACCTGTGAGCGAACCCATTGTAACCAATGGTGGGAACTTTCTGCTCAGCGGTGACGTCACTTTAGGTCAACCGCAGGGCAGAAAGTTCCCACCATTGGTTACAATGGAGCGCATAGGCGCTACATTGTAACACTGCCGTGTGCTGCCTGTCATACAGTACAGGAGCACACAGCCGATCAGGTGAGTGCTACAACGTGGCGCTCCCTGATTGGCTGAAGAAACCCACTTAGACATCAGTCAGAGTGGGTTTCTGGCATTCGGGGAAAGGAGTCCCATGTGAAAACATGGGGCCCCTTTCAGTTCGTGGCTCGGCTTTCCATTTTCTTATTTTATGCAAGTACGTGGATTACAAATGGATGCCCCGAGGACCCTGGGACCCGCGATCTGGTGAGTAGAATTTATTCAACAGGTACCCCTTGGATTCTACTGGAGAAGAGGACCGACCTGCGTGTGAACATAAGGTAAGTATGTATGTATGTTTGTGTGCATGTATGTAATAAATCTTTACTTTCACGGTGTGTGTGTCTTGTCTTTTTTTGGGTATTTTTTTAGTAGTAGTACTACTGGTACTTGTGGTTCTCCAAGTACCAGCATGCGGGGGAGGCTTGCTGGGCCTTGTAGTACTGCTACTAAAAACAATATCTTTTCATTATCACAAAAGGCTATCAGCCTCCCCATCCGCAGCCCATTGGATGGGGGGGGACAGCCTCGGGCTTCACCCCTGGCCCTTGGGTGGCTGGGGGGGGGAACCCTTGATTGAAGGGGTCCCCACTCCCCCAGGGTACCCCGGCCAGGGGTGACTAGTTGGATTTTTGATGCCACGGCCGCAGGGCACTATATCAAAGTGACCCCCGGCTGTGGCATTATCTGTCCAGCTAGTGGAGCCCGGTGCTGGTTTTAAAAATACGGGGGACCCCTACTCTTTTTGTCCCCCGTATTTTTGGAACCAGGACCAGGCGCAGAGCCCGATGCTGGTTGCTTAAATATGGGGGAACCCCTGTCATTTTTTTACCCATATTTCTGCAACCAGGATCGGCTCAAAGAGCCCGAGGCTGGTTATGCTTAGGAGGGGGGACCCCACGCAATTTTTTTTTATAAAATAACAACTTTCCCACCCCTTCCCACTGATATACATGCACGGATCTCATGGATCCCTGCATGCCTATCCAATCACGGAAAAAAAAAGCAGGTCTGGGTTTTTTTAGCACTTTTTTGCGAGTTGTATTTTTTCACGGCAGTGTTTGTTTGTTTTTTGCTTTGCACTTCTTAGTAAATTACCGAGATTCATACTTAAACAGCCGCGTTTTGACCGATGGTGTATTCATTCGTAATTTTTTTCTTGGACTTGCAAAAAATTACGAATGCCCTCATCACTGCCGTGATTATTGCTTAGTAAATTACCGAGATGACACTTTGATGAAAAAACGGCATCTCGGTCAAAATCGGGACCTTAGTAAATTTACCCCCGTGTCGGCATCCGTGTCAACCAACTGAGATAGTGGGCATTTTTGAGACCCTGACGGCCTCTGAGGCGCCTGGGCAGGCCCGGTTTGAGGGCCCGGCTGTCCCCCGGCTGCAACGTCATCAACCTTTTATGTAAAGATTTTACATTGTCATTTAAGACCTTCCACATATCCATCCAATCAGGTGTCGGCACTGACGGCGGCGACACCACATTTATCTGCACTTGCTCCGCCTCCACGTAACCCTCCTCATCAAACATGTCGACACAGCCGTACCGACACACAGCAGACACACAGGGAATGCTCAGACTGAGGACAGGACCCCACAGAGGTTTTTGGGGAGACAGAAAAAGAGTATGCCAGCACACACCACAGCGCTATATAACTCAGGGATACACTGATTACCCAATAGCTGCTGAAATATAACTTTTGCGCCTAAATTTATGTGCCCCCCCTCTCTTTTTACTCTTCTGCTACCAGGATATTGCAGGGGAGAGCCTGGGGAGCGTCCTTCCAGCAGAGCTGTGAAGAAAAATGGCGCTAGTGTGCTGAGGAAGAAGGCCCCGCCCCCTCAGTGGCGGGCTTCTGTCCCGCTTTCAGTGATAGAAAATGGCGGGGGATTTACATATATACAGTTCCTGACTGTATATATGTAGGTTTAATGCCACAAGGTACTCAAATTGCTGCCCAGGGCGCCCCCCCCCCCAGCGCCCTGCACCCTACGGTGACCGGAGTGTGTGGTGTGCTGTGGGAACAATGGCGCACAGCTGCGGTGCTGTTCGCTACCTTAAATGAAGACAGGAGTCTTCAGCCGCCGATTTCACTGTCTTTCCAGCTTCTGTTCTTCTGGCTCTGCGAGGGGGACGGCGGCGCGGCTCCGGGAACGGACGATCGAGGACAGCTGCCTGTGTTCGAACCCTCTGGAGCTAATGGTGTCCAGTAGCCTAAAGAAGCGCAACCTAGCTGTGAACAGGTACGTTTGCTTCTCTCCCCTCGGTCCCACGTAGCAGTGAGTCTGTTGCCAGCAGAAGCCCACTGAAAATAAAAAACCTAACAAATACTTTCTTTAACTAGCAGGCTCAGGAGAGCCCACTAGGAGCACCCAGCTCTGGCCGGGCACAGATTATAACTGAGGTCTGGAGGAGGGGCATAGAGGGAGGAGCCAGTGCACACCAGATAGTACCTAATCTTTTCTTTAGAGTGCCCAGTCTCCTGCAGAGCCCGTCTATTCCCCATGGTCCTTACGTAGTCCCCAGCATCCACTAGGACGTCAGAGAAAACATAATTATAGAAATCATGGCTCATTCATATGTCGTGACACATTACATGTCCCCTCAATAGAGAAATTGTATCATACCCCGGCTAGGACTCCCTCCGGAAATAAGTCCACACTGGCTGGTTGGAGAAATTGTATAAGCAGTGGAGTTCAGTAAAATCACTTTTTGAGCACAACAGTGCAAGCATTTTGTAGGTAGGTAGGGGTGACTCCAAATCCTCCATGGGGGGTGATGTCCAAGGGAAAAGCAGTCCAGTTATTGCCGTAAGGTAGAGTTGGATGGAATGTCCAGAAACATTGAGGGAATTTGAATGGTGTGTCCAACAGTCTCAGCGCGTTTCGCTGGTATTGACAGCCCAGCTTCCTCAGTCCACCAAATGAGACTGCCTCCACTTTATTCAGCATGACATTATATAGAGGAAAAATGTACTTGCATGAATACTTGATACACGTCACATTTTCAAAACAATAATGCATCTCTTCTCATAACTCCTCTCAGGCTGACACCCTCCTACGTGTCCTTCACACAAAGTCTAAACACACAGAGACTGTCTAATAACATGTTTTCAAGACTTATAGCTACGACCTTGCTTCGCACAGAATGTACTAACTGTGAAATGTCAGCATTATTATGATTTAACCAGCAAAGCATACTTCTACTTCACTACATCATGGCTGCTACTTAACAAAATGGCTAACACTGCTTAAGCTAAATACATTTATCTTCCTCAGTATCTCCTTTTCATAATAAAATGACATTACAGCTGATAATATGACATTACAGTTGAGCTACAATAATATGACATTACAGTTGAGCTAAAAGGCATTACACAAACTCTACCTACAAGAGACTAAGCAGTCTACCTATAATGGTGCTAAAGGTTATGTTCCCATAGGGCAGTGCTTGTTACAATATCCTATGGAAGGTACCCTTCACATCATATCCATTAAGGTAGACTGCTCACGGCTCCTTCTTGCCAAGCTCTTCTGTAGTTTCTTAAACTTGGAGGATTCAAGTCTTGAGTTTATAGACTTTTTGCCATCTGAAAAAAAAAATAGTATCTTAAGACACAGATATATGCAAATTGCTAAGCCAATAATTTTTAATAAAAACATTAAACACCCAACAATTCATCCTCTGATTCCACTAAACCAATTGGCTGGATTCAGCCATGATAACCATCCTGCTCCATCTACATCATATTCAGGGTCATTATGCTTTTCTCTGAATGCATTCTTAAGTTCTTTTACCTATTTAAGTGGTCTTCTATGGCCTCCTCTATAGAGGTGGTCTGGTTCAGATAATTACAGCATGCACCTTCTATTACCATACACATACCTCCTTCTTTGGCTGTCAAGTAATCTAAAACCATTCTATGAGCCTGCACCTCTCGTTTCACCATTTTTATGTCTTCTAAAACTAGTTTAAATGTGTCATCGTATATGGCAGTAATATTGTCAAGCAGTTCCGCCAATGCTTCTATGTTATGGGAATTCTTAACTGTACCTCCTGCAAGGGCTAGTCCCATTTTCTTATACCATGGAATGTAAATGAGATCATGGGCATGAGTTTTGCTCTTTTTTAGTTCCCTTTTTTCCAAGGCATTGAAATGGGCTGGGGTATCCTCTATCTCTGGATTAACTATTGCACTAATTGCAGGTATTACTTTCCCTAGGGTGCAGGTACCCTGTCCCCCCATATGGTATCCACTTGTAAGCCTTTTTACCACATAGAAAGTACACATCTAGTTGCAGAATGAAAGGTCTATTAACCACTACTCCATATGCAATCTGTAGATCATACATTTGATTGGAAAGATCTTGGGTTATGACAAACACATTTTCAATGGAACTGTTGAACCAATCAGGTATCTGGGATTGAAAATATCCATCCTGTTTTTTCCCTTGGAAGCTAGGTTTAGAATGAGCATGTGCGCTGCATTCTGACCCATTAAGCCATTTAATTATTTGGGGGTTGGAAGTGTTTGCCTGTACCTTTATGCCCTTAAGGGGAAATGGAGTTAAATAACCCCCTCTACTGCATGTGCTTATGTCCAACCTCTTGTTAGTGGTGAAATTTACTAGGGTCTGGGAACAGTCTACAAGACCCAGTTTTCGAGTGACTGGTTTTATAACTGTCCCATCAGCTAAGGGTAGACGTTAGCAGTGGGTGGTGCCTGTATACAAAAACTAGGGGGACTGATCATCCCAGCTATAACCAAACTTACTGATTTCCCAGTCATGGATTTGTTATGGTACTCTCCTAATGAGTAGTTCAAAGCCTGGAATTCAGTTAATGTTAAGGGGACCCCATACCAGTGCATGGATTGGGCACTTACTAGTGGGTGAGTATATACCCAACAATCGGACAAATTAAGGGCCTGTGCTACTTTGAAATGGGACTGGACTAATGAGTTTGGCCAGACAGTAGCACTTCTCTTGTCTCTCACAAGATTGCTATAGTTTTCATGGAGAGGAGGTTGGTGAGAGAAACCTTCCTCTACTTCACCTGTTTCATTGTTTTCAAAGAAAAATACAGAGTATATAATTAGGACAACAATGACTGAGGTTCCTAATATGACTCCCCATAACGGTTTGTCTGGTTAGGCCCAAGTAATCTTTGCATGGTTATATGTGGGTATGTTTGCTTATCCAAACTTAATTTGGGCCTGTTTGCAGTGGGATTCATGTACCCAAGCCTCTCTCTCCTTGACCTTCATGGAAGTGGGTGTGGTCAACTGCACTTGGTATGGACCGTCAAATCTGGGCTCAGGTGACTTCTTCACGTGTCTTTTGAGGTACACCCAATCTCCTGGCTGAAGCTTGTGGGGATTCAGATCTGCTCCTGAGTCTGGGAGAGAGGTAAAGGCTAGAGAATGCAAAGATGTTAGTTTCTCAGTAAGACTTTTTACATATGCAGTCAAATCACCATGCTTAGGCTGTAATTCTTGTGGATAATAACATCCTATCTTAGGTATGCCACCAAACAAGATTTCATAAGGTGAATAACCTGTAGTCTTACTGGGTGTGGTTCTAATACTGAACAAGGCTATTGGCAAACACTTTAACCAATTTTTCCCAGTGTCCTACATAGCTTTCTGTATCTTAAGCTTGAGAGTTCCATTATATTTTTCCACTAGACCACTTGCTTCCGGCCTATAGGCCCCATGCAAGGCCTGCTGTATCCCCATATCTTGCATGATATGGGTCATTACCTCTCCTGTGAAATGGGTACTCCTATCTGATTCAATAGTCTCTAGTACTCCATATATGCAGACAACTTCAGACAAGAGTTTCTTAGCTGTGTTTCTGGCTGTTGCTTTGTCAACGGGCCAAGCCTCGATCCATTTGCTAAAAGTGTCCAAATATACCAGAACATACTCATAGGTGCCCACCTTGGGCATCTGGATATAGTCAATTTGCAGTCTTTTAAATGGGAAGTAGCTTTTGGGGATTGCACCAAGGGTTGTCCTGACCTTTTTCCCTGGATTGGAAATTCCACATATCCAAAAAGCCTTTACAAATTTGGCTGCAGCTGGGCAGAGTCCTGGAGCTACCCATCTTTCTGTGACTATGTTTCCCATCTGGTCATTTCCCAAGTGTGTGAGTCCATGGCTGACCTGGTACATGGGTGGATACAAACTTCTTGGTAGACATAATATGTGTCCTTCCTTCCATAGGCCGGTTCTTCTTGCTTGACCCCTCTTTTCTCCCAAGAGGCCTTTTCTTCAGGTCCAGCTTGTTCCTGAAGTTTCTTCAATTCCTGTAGGTCAGGCATTTGAGGTTCATCTTCTTCTTTGGTTACTTCTATTTGTGCATTGTAAACTGTTGTCTTCACTGGCTGCTTGGCCATTCTTTTGGCTTCTTCATCTGCAAAATCGTTGCCTCGGGTTTTCTTTGATTGATTCTTTGAATGCGCTTGAACTTTGATAATGGCAACCTTTAATGGTTTGTCAAGCGCTTTGAACAAGTCTCTGATTAGATCAGCGTGTCGTATCTGTTTTCCTGTTACAGTTTTAAAGTCTCTACTTTTCCATATTTGCCCATAATCTTGGGCCACTCCCCAAGCATACCTTGAGTCAGTGTATATGTTGGCTATGGTGTTTTCAGCATACTCCAATGCCTTAGTGAGAGCTACCAGCTCTGCCGCTTGTGCTGATAGGTGAGATGGTAGGGATCCTGAATCCACAACTCCATGTGCAGAGGTCACTGCATATCCTGTATAGGGAATTCCAATTCTCATAGTATCTTGATCCATCCACGTATAGCTCATGATGAGCATTGGGTAGGGCTGTGTCTGTGGCATGTGGTAGAGGTTGAGTTTCTTGTTCCATTGATGCCACACAATCATGGGAAAAAATCTGGTCAGCAGAATTATAATGTTTGTTCCTCTGGTCCTGTGTCCATGATGTTCTGTCTCCACCTCTCTCTTCTGGATCACCTTCCTGGTCCTCATCATCTTCCTCTGGCTGGTTCATCAATTGGAATGATAACCTGTTTCTCCCTCCTTTTGAATCTTGAGATTCAACACATTAAGGTAGGAATGCTGGTAAAAGATTTACTGGGTTGAGGGTAGTACATCTTCTGATGGTGGTATTTGTTGCACTGAGCAGTGCTACTTCATACTTGGTAAGTCTTGCTGCAGACAAATGCTTTGTTCTTGCTTGCTGCAGAATTTCTGTTACAGCATGTGGTACTTGAATGATAAGTTCATGATTAAGCACTATGTCTGTGCTTTTGTCTTTTAAAACTGCTGCTGCTGCCACTACTCTGATGCACGTAGGTGCTCCTTGAATAACGTTGTCAAGCTTGCTTGAGTGGGAGACCACTGGTCTTTGCTTTAGTCCATGAAGTTGCGTAAGGACTCTCAGTGCATGGCCTCCTTCTTCATGACAATACAAGGTGAAAGGCTTGCTGTAGTCAGGTAGTCCCAGGGCTGGAGATGAGGCAATTGCTGCTTTTAGTTGCTTGAATGCTTCTTTCATCTCAAGTTGGGTGGGGCGTGGACCCTGCTTTTTGTTACTGTCATACAGTGTTTGCATATAGACTGATGCTAGAGGTATCCATTCCCTGCAGTATCCCACTAGGCCCAGTAATGATCTGACTTGCTTCAGAGTGGTTGGCATTTTTGCTTGCAGTATAAGTTTCTTCTTCTCCTCTGTTAAGTGCCTGGTGCCTTGAGAAATATAATGTCCTAAGAAGATGAGCATTGTGAATTTAAAGGTGTATTGCAAAGTAGTCATTTCAGTTTTGTGGGGAACCTTAAGACAGGCTTTGTGGCAGTTGTGGGGTGTCACATTGATAAAGTGGAGATAGAAAAATGTATTGGTGATAAATTTCCATATTGTCTTGATAGATTATCTGTAGATTATATACCAGGAACCTCTCAAGTGATGTGTTCTAAGTCTCTATCATCCTTATGCCCTGGTCCCAGAGCTATAGTGTTATGATCCAGACACTCAGGTCAGGGGAGATCTTATACTGTGAGACCTGAGTGCCAGGACGTAATGCTGGAAAGGGGAAACGGAATGGGAATAGCCCCTGGCGCCCTACCTCCGTTGTCTTACCCGTGTTGTCAGTTCACTCTTGCGAGACTATGGTTTCTTGGGCCCATGGCAGCCGCGTTTGAAGGGCGGATTACGTCTGCCCAACTCCGATGCCCCCTCAGGTCTTAATGAGAGACAAAGAGTGAACCGAGGCAGGGTAATAACAAGGGTCCCTCTAACTAAACAACAAGGCCAGGGGCTACTGGCTAACCTGAAACTAAAAGTATGCGCGGCTTACCGCCAGGGAAAAGAACAACCAAAATAATCCACTTGTCCACTCTCCTACACGGCACCGCCGAGTACCGGAGAGGACTATGGAAGCGGAAACCTCCGCAAATGCTCCAATGCAAGAAAACAATACTAAAGCGGCCTAGGCCGCAACACGCGGCAGGGCAGCCACTCACGAAACCAATTGAGAACCTCAATCGACTGCCACAGGTAAATGAGGACCAAGAGAACTCCTTGGGACCAGATGACAAACTCCAAGATTCAGGAACTCAGAGAACTGGAGGGACCGGACACAGCAGACCAGGAACAGACGTTCACCAAACATGAGCAGCATGCAGGAAGCTATCACCGGCGTCTGTGTGAGGCACTGAGGAGGCATTTAACAGGGAACCCTCCAATAAGAGCACAGAGCCTAATTACAATAAATGTCGTGCAGCTGCCTTGCTGCACGACCAGAGAAACATGGGTGTGAACACTTTAATTAATCAATCCCTGCAACGGGGAACGCGGCCCGCCTGTGGCGTCCCCGTTGCTAAGGTCCCAGCGGCTCGGCGCGCCCAGCGTCCTAGCGTTGCTAGGGACCCGGCGGCTCAGCGTGCACGGCGTCCCTAGTTGCTAGGCGTCGGGCGGGCAAGGAGGAGGGTGCAGCGGCCGCCGTCGTTGCTCGGAGACGGACCGAGCGACGCCACGGACCGCGGCGCCTAACAGTACCCCCCCTTGAGGAGGGGTCAAAGAACCCCTAAAGCCCGGTTTATGAGGAAACTCCTGAAAAAATAATCTCTTGAGTTTAGGGGCATGAAGATCTTTATCCAGGACCCAAGATCTTTCCTCCGGACCATAGCCTTTCCAGTGAACCAAAACATAAAGCCGGCCCCGAGAAATTTTTGAATCTAAAACCCTCTCTACCAAGAACTCCTGTTGCCCCTGAACATCCACCGGAGATCTACCCTGGGAAGTCCTCCGAGGAAATCTCCTGGAAGAAAAATACTGTTTAAAAAGGGAACAGTGGAAAGTATTTCCAATTCTGAGAGATCTTGGCAAGCGTAGCCAAAAAGCAACTGGGTTGACCTTCTTAATGATAAGGAATGGTCCAATAAATTTGGGTCCCAATCTAGCCGAGGGTTGTCGGAGCTTGATGTTGCAAATTGACAACCACACCTTATCTCCCACCTTAAAAGTCCAAGGACGTCGGAGCCTATCAGAAAATGTATTTTCTCGGAAGGCAGCTTTTCTCAGGGCAAGGTGCACTTTTCTCCAAATTGCTCTGAGATGGGAGGTCAAGGTCAACGAGGAGACTGGAGAATGATGGAAAAAAGAGTTGGCTCTAGGATGAAAACCAAAAACTGAAAAGAAAGGAGACTCCTTGGTGGAAGAATGACACGAGTTACTATAAGCAAATTCGGCCAAAGGAAGAAATTCAGACCAATCATTCTGGAGTTTGGCCGAAAATAAGCGTAAATATTGTTTTAATGACTGGTTGACTCGTTCGGTTTGCCCGTTGGACTGTGGATGGTAACCAGATGTTAAAGGCAGCTTCATATTCAATGAGGCACAAAAACATTTCCAGAATCGTGCGATGAATTGCGGACCCCGATCAGAGACCATATCAGGGGGCAAACCATGGAGCCTAAACACATGGCGGAGGAACAAAACTGCCAACCCTTGAGCAGAGGGTAATCGGGGAAGAGCAATGAAATGAGCCATTTTACTAAAACGGTCCACTACCACCCAAATGACTCGAAATCCGGCTGAAAGGGGAAGGTCCACCACGAAATCCATGGATATATGAGACCATGGCCTGAGAGGAACGGCTAAAGGTATGAGTTGCCCGATCGGCAACGAACGAGGGACCTTATGCTGTGCACAAACCTGACAGGAACGGACCAATTCCTTTATGTCTTTAGAAAGACTAGGCCACCACACCGAGCGAGAGACTAACTCCAAGGTCTTAGTGATACCTGGATGACCCGAGACTTTGTTGTCATGAAATTCAGCTAAAACAGTGCCTCTCAAAAATTCAGGGACAAAAAGACGATCAGGAGGAGTAAGTCTAGGAGCCTGGTGTTGAAGCTGGTTTAACTGAGTAAATAAATCCTGTGTGAGACCTGCCCGGATGACTGAAGATGGAACTATGGGGGTAGTAACAGGATTGCTATTGTGAACCGGAAGAAAGCAACGTGACAGGACATCAGCTTTCGTATTCTTGGAACCAGGCCTGAAGGTGATAATAAACCTGAAACGAGTAAAAAACAATGCCCAACGTGCCTGCCGAGCATTAAGCTGTTTAGCTGACTCAATATATTGCAGATTCTTATGGTCAGTAAATACTGTAATAGTATGCCTAGCTCCCTCCAGCCAATGCCTCCGCTCCTCGAAAGCCCATTTTACTGCCAGTAATTCCCGATTACCAACGTCATAGTTGGATTCTGCGGAGGAGAATTTCCTGGACATGAAGGCACAAGGAAGTAATTCCTGAGACTCCGGATCTTCCTGAAAAAGGATAGCCCCCACTCCAACCTCTGAGGCATCAACCTCAACAATAAAGGGGAGCTCCGGATTAGGGTGTCTGAGGACAGGAGCCGAGACAAGGGCCTGCTTCAAGGCCCGAAAGGCAGACTCAGCTTCAGGCGACCAATTGGAAGGATCCGCTCCTTTTTTAGTCAAAGCTACTATAGGAGCGACCAGGTCAGAAAAGGTATGAATGAACCGCCTGTAATAATTTGCAAACCCTAAAAAGCGCTGAATTGCTTTTAAATTAGTGGGTTGCGCCCAATTAAGGATGGCCTGAAGTTTTTTCGGTTCCATAAAAAATCCCTGGGGAGAAATAATGTACCCCAAGAAGGACACTACTGTGATGTGAAAATCACACTTCTCAAGCTTAGTGTATAAATGATTCTCTCGTAGTTTTTGAAGAACCAGACGCACCTGGGTAACATGTTGTTCCATAGACTCAGAGTATATAAAAATGCCGTCTAAATAAACGACCACGAACTTCCCAAGGAAGTCACGGAGAACATCGTTGATGAGGTCCTGAAACACCGCAGGAGCATTTGACAGGCCAAACGGCATCACCAGGTATTCATAGTGACCCGACTGAGTGCTGAAAGCCGTCTTCCACTCATCCCCAGATCTTATTCGGATGAGGTTGTAAGCTCCCCTAAGATCGATTTTTGAAAAGATCACGGCGGAGCGTAACTGATCAAAAAGCACTGAAATCAATGGCAAAGGATAGGTGTTTTTAACAGAAATCTTATTCAGAGCCCGAAAATCAATACATGGTCTGAGTGACCCATTTTTTTTCTCAACAAAGAAAAAACCTGCACTCAACGGAGATTTCGAAGGCCTAATAAAGCCTTTTTTCAGGCTTTCCTGAATGTAATTATTCATGGCCGTGGTTTCTGGCCCGGACAGGGCATATAATCTCCCCTTAGGCAAAGTGGCACCTGGTACTAACTCTATCGCACAGTCATAGGACCGATGGGGAGGCAGAATGTCTGCATTGCCTTTGGAGAACACATCGGCAAAATCTTGATATTCCACAGGAATAAGTTCTGGGATGACTGCCGCAACCCGGACTGGATGGGAAATACACTCCTTAACACAAAAAGGACCCCATTGGGAAATCTCCCCAGACCGCCAATCTATGGTGGGATTATGAAAGGCAAGCCAGGGGTGACCCAAAACTACAGGAACTGCCGGACAATGTGTAAGGTAAAATTCTATATCTTCAGAATGTAAGGCCCCCACTGTCAGTAACACTGGAGGTGTGCGGTGAGTAATTATCCCATTGGAAAGCGGACCCCCATCCAAGCCGTGCATGGTGATACGTTTATCCAATGGTATCTGTGGAATACCTAAAGCCTTAGCCCAAGCTAAGTCCATAAAATTTCCTGCAGCTCCACTGTCGACGAAGGCCGACACCAATGAACTGAGGCTGCCAAAGGAAATCTTAACAGGAACTAACAGAGAATCATTTGAGGAGATTAGCTGCAGACCCAAGTGAACCCCCTCACAATTCACTTGGTCAGAGCGTTTTCCCGACTTGTTCGGGCAGTTGCGAGCAATATGTCCCTTACCACCACAATACAAACAAAGACCAGAACTTAATCTTCTGGTTCTTTCCTCTGGGGACAGCCGGGAGAGACCCATCTGCATGGGCTCCTCAACGTCCTCAGGAAAGGTATAAACACAAGGATTAGGCCTAAAAGTTGTTCCTCTTTCAGCCCTCCGCTCTCGGAGACGACAATCTATTTTAATAGCAAGCTCCATGAGTTTGTCGAGAGTCTCAGGAGCGGGGTACTGAAGGAGACTGTCTTTAATAAGTTCAGACAAACCGAGGCGAAACTGACTGCGCAGGGCCGGGTCATTCCAGCCACAGTCGTTCGACCAACGGCGAAATTCGGTACAATACACCTCTGCTGGATTATTACCTTGTTTAAGGGCACGCAGGTGACTCTCAGCTGACGCCTCTCTATCTGGGTCATCATATAACAGGCCTAACGATTTAAAAAAGGCGTCTACAGATAACAAAGCAGGATCATCTGTTCTTAACCCAAACGCCCAGGTCTGTGGATCACCCTGGAGCAACAACATAACAATCCCAACCCGCTGAGACTCAGTACCGGAGGAATGAGGCCTTAAACGAAAATAAAGCTTACAAGCTTCCTTAAAATTAAAAAAATCTTTTCGGTTACCCAAAAAACGGTCGGGTAAATGCATCTTTGGTTCTGGGACCACCCTCGGGGAGGCTCGCAAAAGATCTTCCTGCGATTTCTCCCGAAGAGAAAGGTCCTGAACCATCTGAGTTAGTTCTTGAATTTGGTTAACCAAAAGCTGACCGTGATTTGGCCCTAACCCTGCCGGATTCATGAAGCCGAATTTTACTCTCACCAAAACAAAAAAAATTGAAAAAATTAAACCCCCTTTTTTTTTTTTTTTTATGTTTTGGGCCGGTGATAATGTTATGATCCAGACACTCAGGTCAGGGGAGATCTTATACTGTGAGTCTTGAGTGCCAGGACGTAATGCTGGAAAGGGGAAACGGAATGGGAATAGCCCCTTGCGCCCTACCTCCGTTGTCTTACCCGTGCTGTCAGTTCACTCTTGCGAGACTATGGTTTCTTGGGCCCATGGCAGCCGCGTTTGAAGGGCGGATTACGTCTGCCCAACTCCGATGCCCCCTCAGGTCTTAATGAGAGACAAAGAGTGAACCGAGGCAGGGTAATAACAAGGGGCCCTCTAACTAAACAACAAGGCCAGGGGCTACTGGCTAACCTGAAACTAAAAGTATGCGCGGCTTACCGCCAGGGAAAAGAACAACCAAAATAATCCACTTGTCCACTCTCCTACACGGCACTGCCGAGTACCGGAGAGGACTATGGAAGCGGAAACCTCTGCAAATGCTCCAATGCAAGAAAACAATACTAAAGCGGCCTAGGCCGCAACACGCGGCAGGGCAGCCACTCACGAAACCAAGTGAGAACCTCAATCGACTGCCACAGGTAAATGAGGACCAAGAGAACTCCTTGGGACCAGGTGACAAACTCCAAGATTCAGGAACTCAGAGAACTGGAGGGACCGGACACAGCAGACCAGGAACAGACGTTCACCAAACATGAGCAGCATGCAGGAAGCTATCACCGGCGTCTGTGTGAGGCACTGAGGAGGCATTAAACAGGGAACCCTCCAATAAGAGCACAGAGCCTAATTACAATAAATGTCGTGCAGCTGCCTTGCTGCACGACCAGAGAAACATGTGTGAACACTTTAATTAATCAATCCCTGCAACAGGGAACGCGGTCCGCCTGTGGCGTCCCCGTTGCTAAGGTCCCAGCGGCTCGGCGCGCCCAGCGTCCTAGCGTTGCTAGGGACCCGGCAGCTAAGCGCGCACGGCGTCCCTAGTTGCTAGGCGCCGGGCGGGCAAGGAGGAGGGTGCAGCGGCCGCGGTCGTCGCTCGGAGTCGGTCCGAGCGACGCCACGGACCGCGGCGCCTAACATATAGTTGGTGAAGGAAATCCTTCTAACTATAGACAATGTTTAACCAGATGGCATAGACTTAGGTTAAGGCATTAAAAACATACTCAGTCTTTGCAATCCATTACAGCCAGTGTGTGTGTGTGTGTGTGTGTGTGTGTGTGTGTGTGTGTGTGTGTGTGTGTGTGTGTGTGTGTGTGTGTGTGTGTGTGTGTGTGTGGTAAGGGGTGTATGTCTCTGTTAATATAAGAAAACTGCAGTCAGTTTGACATACAAGATTTGGTAATAGTGGTATCAGTTCTTCATAGAAATGTGCACTATCTGATATATTGCAGTATATTGTCTACGCTTATCCGTCTATAAATCACCTGTCTGTTCAAAAAGTTTAACATTATTAGAAGAAAAATGTTAAATCTATTGTTACCAAGGTAATTCATTTGCATATGAGAAGACATATGACTCAGTGATTTGGGAGGTCTTTGTGAACTAGATGGTTTTAAGTCAGTAATAACAGATTTCTAGTTTGTTGTGTCAAAGAATTGAGATCCAGTTAGCCCTTTTTCTGTTGATGAATACAGAAAACACTTGAATAATATAAGTGTGACATTTAAGAGAAGCAAGTCTTCTAAACTGAGGTATTTTCCTAAGAATACACTTAATCCAAGTGTGATGTTTAGAATCTAAACTGAGAGTTCCCTAGAAGACACTTATTACTGTAAGTGTGATGCTTGAAGGAGTAAAACTTTTAAGCTGAGGTATATACTGACTTGTTGTTTTTGATACTGCGCAGTACAAGTAATGGGTATATAACAGGTATAACAAGCATATCGTAATGTGATCTGATCATTCCCCTAATGATGGGATCGCACAATAGTAAAGTCAGTGAGATGAGTTCCCTGGAGGTTGTCAGTTCTAGGGAAAGAAAGCGGGCATTCCATAGAATTCATACAATTTTAAAGAGGGCTAACTTTCCAGAGGATGGGACATTGGATCCTAGCCAATGGATGAGGTTTGAAGCAACTAATAAACACTGGATTAATAGAAAAGGTAATTCTGACACTGTAAATATTTGGCAGACCATATCACAGGAAATAGATGATGAGTTAAAACAGAGAAAGGAAGATATGTTTGGAACAGATGTAGATGTAATGTATACACCCCCACCATATGCCACTGCACCTGTAATACCACCATAGGTCATACCACCGCTGCAGGCTGTGATACCTCCACCACCACCTGTCCCTGCACACATGAAACAGTCGCCCAAGGTGTACTCTGATATAAATGAGGTTGTGCAGGGAATGAAAAATATAAAAATATAGTACTTTCCAGAGAGAGTCTGTGAGGCTTGTAAACAATGTGTCCCAGAAGGCTATGTAAAATGTCCCTTCTTTGGAAACTGGGTCAGTCCTGATAACCCACATGTGGACCGGACAGTAACCCTATTTGTGAGTTGCCTAGTAACCACCCCAGACAGAAAAGAATGCTGAGTTGTTTAAAAAGCCACAATATTAGTCCCGAGAGGGAGCCGACAGAGCTAACGGTTAGAAAGCGCCTCCACAGACCACTAGCTGAAATACACTATACAGATCCTTATTGTGCTGCAGCTTTGCAAAATTACGTTATGCCTGTGAGATTGCAGACTACTATTATCCCCTAAATTTAATCCACGAGAAGATGTGGGGGAAGATAACCCAGAGTTTATTCTGCAAGAGCAATACACACCATGGTTCCAATCTGATATGATGAGAATTGTGAATGGTTTACCAGATGTGAGAAAACATCCTACTGTATTTTACAAGCATCTGTCACAAGTGTGTAGTATATACATACCTTGTTGGATAGACTTGGAGCAGATTCTCAGAGCCACAGTGG
Source organism: Pseudophryne corroboree (assembly GCF_028390025.1). NCBI lineage: Eukaryota > Metazoa > Chordata > Amphibia > Anura > Myobatrachidae > Pseudophryne > Pseudophryne corroboree. The sequence goes on from NC_086448.1 coordinate 406,596,884, forward strand.
GCTCAGGAGAATACTCTTATGGAGCATATGACTAATCGAGATGCAGAAGGCAGTAGGAAGAAACTTACAGACAAGCCAGATGAGGAAGGTTGATATTCCAGAGCAAGTGGTATAGATCTTTTAGCAAGAGTGCAATGGAGATGTTTTGAAATACAAGAGACTGCTTTGGCAGCACCTGATATTGTGCAAAAGTTGGACAGTGTATGTCAGTATTATAAGCTAGTGGTTAGACAAGAGGATGAAGGTTACCCAGTAGATGGCGCTGCAGGAGCAAGATTGTTAAAAACAAAATTTCTAAATGGACTAAGAAATGACTTGAGTTTTTCCAGATCAGACCTAAAGCCATGACAATGGATATAGCAGCCATACTACAGGTTCTTGAAGGCATCGAAGATATGGAATGAGAAAAGAAGGAAAATCGCATGTCCAAAGTCCCAGCAGTGACTGTCAATTTGGTGCAGGGTCCCCAGAAAACGTAGAATCCCACCGCTAGGGAAAACAGCACAGAAAACCATTCCAGGCACGGAATCAACTTGATTCACAAGGTAATGACATGACTGGCAGATGTTTTTGGTGTAGACTTCCAGGTCATCAGAAAAAGGATTGCAGGAAGTACCTTAAGCACATCCTGGCACAGCAACAGGCTTAAGACCAGCCCTATGTAAACCAGCACACACAAGATGACAACGCAAGAAGGTGCACAACCCCTGTGCCAGTAGCAGCATCTGTGTATCCTGTAACAACTGCCATTCCAACAAAAGGTACTTGCATGAACACTTGATACACAACACATTTTCAAAACAATAATGCATCTCTTCTCATAACTACTATCAGACTGACACCCTCCTATGTGTCCTTCACAGGAAGTCTAAACACACAGAGACTGTCTAATAACATGTTTTCAAGACTTATAGCTACGACCTTGCTTCGCACAGAATGTACTAACTGTGAAATGTCAGCATTATTATGATTTAACCAGCAAAGCATACTTCTACTTCACTGCATCATGGCTGCTACTTAACAAAATGGCTGACACTGCTTAAGCGAAATACATATATCTTCCTCAGTTCTTAGTTGCAACCCTTCCACTTAGATCTTTTCCCATGAGGTTGACCAGGAATCGTCCAATGAGGGGTATGACTCCGCAGGCTCTCGCATAAAATTTGGATCTCTATGCAGTACTGGGTGCCTGTGAAGACCCCTGTTCCCTAGTTCATTATTATAATAGGGATGTGATGGCTGCAATTGATATTATCACCCCTTTGAATATACAATCTTGTGCACCACAACGTCAAGCTTCCTGGTTTGACAACAGTGTTAATGAGAACAAGAAAAGGAGGCGTAGACTGGAAAGACGATGGAGGAAGACTAACCTGGTGGAGAACAAGATAAAACTAATAAAGCATAATGAAGAATATCAATAGACTATCTCCAGTAAGAAATCATAGTTCCAGTCAAATGAGATCAAGACTGCAAATAGGCCAGCTCAACTGTTCCACACAGTGGAGATGCTTTGCAAGCCAGCATGCCTGCAGCCTGATGAAACGCTCTCCCAGGAAAGATGCAATGAGTTTGCAAACTTCTTTGCAGATAAAATATCCACCATCTGGACTGGATTTCTCCACAGTGTCATGAAAGAAGTGCCAAACTAGCAAAATTCCAATGTAAACCACCTATCTTTATGGACCAGCTTTGACCCAATGGATGTAAAGGACATTATTGAAATCACCTGAATGTTGTGCCTCACTCTTGTGTTCTGGACCCTGCCTCAACCAAACTCCTAATAGGATGTATGGATAAAATTGGCACTGCCTTTGAAAAAAATGTCCAATGCTCTTTGCAGAAAGGCATTTTTCCTGAAACCCTAAAGGAAGCAATTGTTAGACCTCTTCGTAAAAAAACTAATTTAGACCCAGACTGCATGACCAACTACAGGTCAGTATCAAACCTTAATTTGCTGGGAAAGGTTCTTGAGAAAATGGTTGCAAATCAACTAAAAACCTGCCTGACAACTAATTCCAATCTGGATTCAGGAGAAGACATAGCACCGAAATAGCCCTGGTGTGTGTTAAATGATCTTCTGATGACAAGACACAGAGTTGAATGTTCAATCTTGATCCTTCTGGATCTCTCTGCAGCATTTGATACCATGGACCATGGGCTTCTGATTGAGCAACTGAAAAGTTTCTGTGGACTGGTTAAAGCTGGTTCAAATAATTTCTCGCTAGCAAGTCACAGAGAGTTTCATCTGAAGTATGCTCATCACCATTAGTACCATTGCCATGTGGTGTCCAACAAGGTTCTATACATCATGCTTTTTGCAGTATACATGCTACCATATCACTGTTATGCAGATGATACTCAACTGGACATGTCCTTTGCTCCGGCACTGAGAACCCAATAACAACCCTAAATCGCTGTCTATCTGAGTTCCAGGAGTGGATGAGTGCCAGTTGGCTGAGACTGAATCCTGATAAAACAGACATCCTTATAATAGGACCTCAACATCAAAGGACAAGACTGCAGCACAGCCAACCAACTGGGCTTACACTTGGGGATACAGAATTACAAAACACTGATCATGTGCGGAATCTAAGCATTGTCTTGGATGGTTTCTTGACACTTAAATATCATATATAAGCCACAATCAAGTGCTCATTCTTTCATCTGAGGAACACAGTCAGAATCAAAAACTTAATTCCCTCTGAAGATCTGCCATAAGTCATCCGTGCATTTGTATCATCTCAATTAGACTACTGCAATGCCCATTACCTTGGTCTCCCACAAAAGAATTGCACCACTTACAGCTGGAAGAACGCAAAGCTGCCAGGATGTTAACCAACCAGCCCCATTCTATCCACATAACACCCATTCACTACTCCCTCCACTGTTTGCCTGTAAGATGCTAAATCATCTCCAAGATTGGCTTACAGAGTTTCAAAGCCCTACATGACCAGGGCCAAAGGTACCTGAAGCAGCTTCTAAATCCATACTTTCCCACTCTATTACTGCGATCGGTAGATGAAGGACTTTTAGCAGTACCTAGAATCTCAGGTAATTCATCTGTGGGTTGAGCCTTTAACCATGAGACTCCAACTCTACGGAACTCACTTCCACGCACAATTCGAGAGGCCTCCACTTTAGAATCCTTCAAAAACAGACAGACTTTATTGCTATCTCAAGCATTTCCATAATGTCCCTTTAGTATCTGCATGCTCTCTGTATTTTATGAAAAGCTTTTCTGTCCCATAATATGTTCTATCTGTTAAGCACCTTGAGTCTTACTGGAGAAAGAGCGCTATAGTATATATATAAATAAAATTATTATTATTAAATCTGTTTCTGCTAACTTCCTGACAAGAGATGCTTTGGGGCGCCCTGCTTCAAACTCTGCCCTTCCCAGGTGAGATGACATTCTCTGAGATTACAAACTCTGTGGACAAGCATCCTGTACACTTTCAAATCTGCTCTGATGTATCTTACATTTTGGGATGTGCGATAAATAGTAGATGTCAAGTTGTAGGGTGAGGTCCCTCTAAAGTGTACTGTATAATAAAATAGCAAGCGCTGGGTGGGGAAAGAGCAACATATGATTACTAGCTCGAGGGATACTTGGGGACATGTATCAGTGAGAACCTGGATTATGCTCTGTAGATGGTGAGGGCTCAGTATCTATGTAATGTTTTTTTCTGTTTGTAAAATGTAGGGATAAAAGCTTTGTATCTGTATGATACATGTATTAGATTGTGAGCTCTGTGGATAAGGGCTGAGTATCAGCGAGAAACACGCTGTGAGGTGGACAAAATTGACTGGAAATAGCTGGAAATTAATGTTATTGAGGTTAATAATACTGTAGGAACAAATACAGGCCCAAATTACATGATTTTAGCTGTTTTTTTTTATTTTGAAAAAAAATACACATCTAAAACCAATCCCAAAACCAAAACATGTGAGGGTGGTTTGCAAAATCAAAACCAAAACAGAAAATTTATCAAAATACGGTGTTGGCGCACATCCCTAATACGAAGTGCAGCGACCACAGCTTTTTCTCATGCCAATTACCATTGTGCTTCATCTGGAACTTTGTAGAAGTGTAAAACTAATTCTTGTGTGGTAAAAGTCAAAGCCCAATGTCTCTAGTACACCTGTTTTGATGCTTGTGTGAGGTGAATAAGGTGCAAAAATGAAAGGAAAAAAAAGCCACTATACTACACCTTTCAGTGCTTCTCGGTCATCTTGCACCATATGGTGTATTCAGGCTAGATGTATGAGGACACCTCTGTACAGGGACGGTTCTAGACTTTTCTTTAGGGGGGGGCGGTTTACTGTTTAATCTTGACTCCTCCCTCTACAATCCCAACTTCTACCATCTGCAATCCTAACTTCTCCTCTCTCAATTCTGACTGAACTTTTTGAGTGAGACTGAGATAGTGCTTTGTGATTGTTCTATGTACATGTGACTGTGCTATGGGGTAATTGTGTTGATTAGCCCTAGTACCCACACACCAGCAAGTGAGGGGCAAATGATCTGTTACCCTTGCTCTCCTGGCTCCTCTGTGCTGCTGTGGTATAAGCTGCAGCACATCGTTCTGCCTCAGGCTCTCCCCGGAGAGCTCTCTTCTGCTCAAAAGTGGGCGTGGCTATGACTGTGTTCGGGGGGGGCGGTCGCCCCCTTCGCCCCCTAGATCTGGCCCTGCCTCTGTATACCTACCAATATCCATGAATACTGAGGCAGCCATTCCCCTTCTCTCTATAGCGATTTTCAGTATTTTGTCATTTTAATCTTTGTTTTTTTATGTACTGTATATAATTAATTATGACTTTTGAAGCTCAGATGAAGTCATGTTCTCATACACAACAACATATATTTTGCCTATTTATTTTTAACCTGTCATACTATTTTTTGTACTTAAATACATTTCAACCTGTCCTTATATTTTCTTTTAGTGAAAATGGAGGAAGACATTGGACGCTTATCTGCTGTAACAGATTACAATGACTACAGTGATATTCCTCCTTGGACTATGTCACCAGTGGGTATATGTGAAAAAGAGGACATTAAAACCTTTGTGACTTCTTACATGTCCACAATTTTTTATATACTCTTCTGCATCAGTGTACTTGGGAACAGTGTCATTTTAGTTATTCTTTTTAGGAAAGAGAAGCTACAGTCAGTAACTAATATCTACATTCTTAATCTAGTAGTCTCAGATTCATTATTTTCAATTACATTGCCATTTACAGCAGCCGACCATTCATACACCTGGATTTTTGGAAGATCTTTGTGCAAGTTGAATATAGCTGCTTTTTATATTGGTTTCCAAAGTTTTGTTATATTTATCACGTTGACAACCATTGATCAGTACTTTACAATAGTTCATTCTTGGTCCACTTCTTCAAGATTACGAGTAAGATATGCTGTTTGTATAAGTTGCATGGCCTGGGTAATAAGCATTATTTTGAGTATTCCAGATGTCATAAGTTATACAGTAATCATTACTGACTTTGGAGTTGCAGTTTGTGAATTTTCATCATTTTTTGGAGACCAAACACATTTGTGGCTTTCTATAGGCCATTATAAACATTTTATTGTGTTTTATCTTGGACCTCTCTCCATTATAATTTTCTGCTATAGTCGAATTGTGGTAAAACTGGCTAAATCTAATTTAAGAAAAAAATCTAGAGCCCTAAAAGTAATATTTCTCATTGCTTCACTTTTTTTTCTTTGTTGGACTCCATACAACATTCTTATGTTTCTAATGTTTAAAAAGCATATTGAATTATATGCTGAGTGCAATAATGTTCTGCAGTATATATTTCATATCAGTCAAACAACTGTCTATGTTCATTGTTGCTTGAATCCTTTTTTGTACGCATTTTTGGGAACAAAATTCAGAAGGCATTTAAAATGTTCATTCAAAAGACGTACTTCAAAGTATATAGCCCAACAACAGGAGATAAGTCTAAAAACAACCTTGCCTAATGGAATTTGAAAAAAATAAAAAAAATATATATATTTTTTAACATATTCTATTTGCACTATAACATCAACTCTAGCTTGTAAAAATCTTAAATTAATGAATAACAAATTAAGGAAAAACAGAGTTGTTAGCAGTCAATAAATGTACTGTTTACTTTGTTTAAATAAATTGAAGGTGTCAGCAAATAATTCAATCTGACAATTTATTAGTAAATGACATAGAGGAAATAACTTTCTAGTTTACATGAGTTCTACTTTTTATCATGTTGTCATTTTTATATGTTGGTTCCATACATTTCTTTATTATGCTATACAAAGCACCTTTGAACCAAAACATGTCTTTTATCTTAGGTCTTAGAGGATGCTGGGGTTCCATTTAGTACCGTGGGGTATAGATGGGTCCACTAGGAGCCATGGGCACTTTAAGAGTTTATTAGTGTGGGCTGGCTCCTCCCTCTATGCCCCTCCTACCAGACTCAGTTTAGAAAATGTGCCCGGAGGAGCCAGTCACAGCTAGGGGAGTTCCTAGGAGTTGTTTTACAGGGAGGTTGCTGGCAACAGCCTCCCTGGTTTGTGGTACTTGGGGGGAGTAGGAACCAACTTAATGGAGAGTTAATGGTTCTCTACTCCGCTGACAGGACAATGAGCTCCTGAGGGTGATGATCGCAAGCCCACGAGGCGACCGCTCACTCCTGCAGCATGGCCGCCACGCCCTAACAGAGCCAGAAGAGTGGTGAGTACAGTGCCGGCGTCCCGCTTAGCGGGTCGCCGGCAGGTATGGCGGCACAAGGGTTGGAGCACAGGCTGTGCTCCTAGAAGGCTACATGTAGGTGCTTGAGGGGCCTCCTGGGCCAATGCATAACCCTATACTGGTCACGCTAGTTAATAGGGGCTAATCCCACTGTTAACATTTCAGAATCCTCAAGCCAGTATAAAGAATCAGTGCGGTAAACCGCGCGCCATTGCAGGGGTGGGGCTTCCTCTCAGGGTGGATCCAGCAATTACCAGCGCCATTTTCTCCATGCAATTCATTCAGACAGGATGCTGACAGGTAGCGCTGCCCTCCACATCACTCCAACAGTTCTCTATGGTACCAGGGTGTTATAGGCAGGGGAGAAGTGTTATATCAGGACTAACTACCCTATTAAGGATAGTTAGTAAGCGCCGGGCTTTTATCATAATAACTGTCTACAGGGACACAGTGTGGCTGGCTCCTTATACTCTGTGACTCTCTGAAAGTACTCTCTGGGAAAATGTATCTGACATTTTCCTGTGTGTGTGTAAGTGTGTACAGTATATCCCATATTACCATGTCTAAGGACTCTGTGTCCTGCGCTGCAGAGTGTTTATCTTCTCCTGAGTAGTCTATTCCATGTACTCAGGACTGCAATATGCTTTCTCAGCCTTCCGAACCCAAACCTGCATGGGTGGATTCTTTAAGGGAATGATATCCCAAATTTCTGCAAGGATGTCACATACTGAGAAAGAGACGCAGTTTTTGGGGAAATCTGTGGAGGGTTTGTAGTATTCGGCCTCCACTACTTCGTCAAAACCCCCACCTATATACCCACAAAAGCGTACACTTGCACAGATAATGCAAGCTGTCACTGATACCGACTCTGATACAGGGCACGGTGATGGGAATTTGCAGGGGGGATGCATCCCTTGCAAAAGAGGTGCAACTAATGATTAAAGCCATTAGGGATGTTTTGCACATTACTAAGAAGGTACCTGAGCAGGAAGAGGAATCTTATTTTACCGTAAAAAGAAATTATCGCTTACCTTCCCCACTTGTAGGGAGTTAAACTCTTTGTTTGAGAAATCCTGGGAAAACCCAGAAAAAAAATTTCAGATCCCTAAAAGAATTCTCATTGCTTTTCCTTTCCCTGAAGAGGACAGGAAAAAGTGGGAAAACCCACCTATAGTAGATGCTTCTGTATCTAGGTTGTCTTACCTGTATCTGGTTTTACCTGTCCCCGGTTCAACAGACTACGCTCAAATCTCTATACACTACTATTGCGTGTGCGTGGATTTCTAAAGCTATAGTAAAGTGGTCAGGCACATTACTAGAGGAATTGGATACTATGGATAAGAGTGACATTGACTTGTTTTTACATCACATACAGGATTCTGCAGGTCTCATGGTGGAGGCCATGAAGGACATTGGCCTGCTTAATGCACAGGCTACTTCCATTACAGTCTCAGCACGCAGGGGACTCTGCTTACACCAATGGACTGGGGATAAAAAATCCAAGAAAAGGGAAAAGAACCTACCCTTCAAAGGTCAGGAACTGTTTGGGGAAGTGCTGGATGCGTGGATATCCACGGAAAATGCGGGTAAGTCGACCTTTTTTCCCTCCGCAGCTCCACTGGTTCAGAAATCTTATCATACTCCTTGCAAAAAATTTTAAATCCAAAGGCCCCTCCACCTTCTTTAGAGGAGGTCGGGGGAAATCCAGAAAACCTGCACCAACAGGTTCCCAGGAACAGAAACCAGGTTCTGCTTCCTCAAAATTTTCAGCATGACGGTGGACCTCCCAGCCTGGAGAGAGGGCAGGTGGGAGCGAGATTAAAATATTTAATGTCTGGGCGTCATAGTGCCTAGACCCCTGGGTAACAGATATTGTTGCCCAGGGGTACAGACTGAAGTTTCAGGAACTCCCACCTCACAGATTCTTCAAATCAGGCTTACCAGTTTTGCTGACAATAAGTACTATCCTACAGGAAGCCATTCAAAAGTTGGTACAAATAAATGTCATTGTTCTGGTTCCACCTCATCTAACACACAAGGGTTATTACTCCAACCTGTTTGTGGTTCCGAAACCGGACTGTTCAGTAAGACCAATATTTAAACTAAAGTCTTTGAACCCCTACTTAAAGGTATTCAAATTCAAGATGGAGTCGCTGAGAGTGGTGATCTCAGGTCTGGAGCAGGGGGAATTCCTGGTATCCCTGGATATCAAGGATGCGTACCTTCACATTCCGATTTGGATGCCTCATCAGGCTAAGGGTGTGTACACACTGTGAGATCCTTGCTATGCCCGATTTTCACTTGCAATTTCCCTTGAACTCCCTGGAGCCCAGCACCACCGATTTTTACTAACTTTTCTTGAAATATGGACTATGTGTGCTTACGATTTTGGCTTGTGTGAGATTTTGGCTTATGTGAGATGTCATTGACATGTGAGATGAACTAGATAGTACACCGATCTAGCAAGAACTGACTTGCCTGCACAGTCTATATTTTCTTGTGATGCCGACCTGGCAGGACCGCGCATTGGGATTGAATCGGGATCGCAAGGTGACTTTCACCTTGCGATCTGCACTAAGTTTTCTTGCAATTTTGACTATATAGTCAAAATTGAAAGAAAATATCTCACCGTGTGTACACACCCTTACCTACGGTTTGCACTACTGGACTGTCTGTCACTATCAGTTCCAGACATTACCATTTGGCCTCTCCACAATGCCAAGGGTGTTCACCAAGGTCATGGCCTGGATGATGTTCCACCTCCACAAGCAGGGAGTGAACAGAATTCCATATCTGGACGATCTAAGGCATCTTCCAGAGAAAGACTGTTGCAGGGTATTGCTCTCTCAACTCAACCACTTCGGGATCACGGGTGGATCCTGAACCTTCCAAAGTCACATATGGAGCCGACAAGGAGACTGCCCTTCATGGGGATGATTCTGGACACGGAAATGGAGATGGTGTTTCTACCAGTGGAGAAAGCGTTGGTGATCCAATCAATGGTCCGGGATGTCCTGAGGCCAGACCAGGTATCGGTTCATCAGTGCATTCGCCTTCTGGGGAAGATGGTCACCTCCTACGAGGCTCTACAGTATGGAAGATTCAATGCACGGTTCTTCCAACAGGATCTCTTAGACAAGTGGTTGGGATCACATATCCACATGCACCAGCATATACGCCTGTCGCCAAAAGCCAGAATTTCACTCCTCTGGTGGCTCCAAACTTCTCACCTGCTCAAGCGTCGCAGGTTCAGGATTCAGAATTGGATTCTTCTAACCACAGATGCGAGTCTCAGAGGTTGGGGAGCAGTCACCCAGGGGAAAAATTTCCAAGGAAGGTGGTCAAGTCAGGAATCTCTCCTTTCAATAAACGTTCCGGAAACTGAGGGCCATATACTGTACAATGGCCTTATACAAGCGTTGCATCTTCTGCAAGATCAAGCCATTCAGATTCAGTCGGATAACATCTTAGTGGTGTCCTACATAAACAGGCAGGGTGGAACGAAGAGCAGAGCTGCACTGTTAGAGGTAACAAGAATCCTCCTCTGGGCAGAAAAACATACAGTGGCATTGTGAGCGATCTTCATTCCGGGAGTGGACAACTGGGAAGTGGACTTCCTCAGCAGACACGATCTCTATCCAGGAGAATGGGGCCTCCACCTGGAGGTATTCGCAGAGGTAACAAGCTGATAGTGTGTACCTCAGATAGACAGGATGGCCTCTCGCCTCAACAAGAAGCTTCTCAGGTACTGTTCCAGGTCAAGAGATCCACAAGCAGTGGTGGTGGACGCCCTGGTAACTCCATGGGCGTTCCAGTCAGTGTATGTGTTCCCTCCACTTCCACTCATCCCAAGGATTCTCAAACTAACAAAAAGAACAAGAGCTCAGGCGATCCTCATTGCTCTGGACTGGCCAAGAAGGGCTTGGTACGTGGATCTTCTGGAATTATTGCTGTAGGATCCGAGGCCTCTTCCTCTTCGCAAGGACCTTCTACAACAGGGGCCATTCGCCTATCAAGACTTACCACGGCTACATTTGACGGCATGGAGGTTGAATGCCAGATCTTAGATCAGAAAGGCATTCTGAACAAAGTCATTCCTACTCTGACTTAAGCTAGAAAGGGTGTAACTTCTAAGCATTACCATCGAATCTGTAAAAAGTATGTGCCTTGGTGTGAATCAAAGAAGTTTCCTACGGTGGAGTTTCAACTAGCATGGTTTCTCCTCTTTCTGTAAGCAGGTGTAGATGTGGGCTTATGCTTGGGCTCCATAAAAGTCCAGATTTTTGGCCTTGTCCATTTTGTTCCAGAAACTGCTCTCCCTGAGGTTCAGACATTCTTGAAAGGAGTTCTGCACATCCAACCACCCATTGTGCCTCCCACGGCACCTTGGGATCTTAATATGATGCTGCAGTTCCTGCAATCAGATTGGTTCGAACCTTTACAGGAGGTGTACGTAAAGTTTCTTACTTGGAAGGCGGTCACACTGTTGGCATTGGCATCTGCAAGATGTGTGTCAGAATTGGGGACATTGTCACACAAGAGCCCCTACTTGATTTTCCATGAGGATAGAACTGAATTCAGAACACGTCAGCAATTTCTTCCAAAGGTTGTGTCAGCTTTTCATATGAACCAACCAATTGTGGGGCCAGTGGCTACTGACACCTCAATTAATTCAAAGTCCTTGGATGTTGTGAGGGCTTTGAAGATATATGTGAAGAGAACTTCTCGTCACAGGAAGTCGAACGCACTATTTGTCCTTTATGATCCCAACAAGATTGGGTGTCCTGCTCAAAGCAGACTATTTCTCGCTGGATCAGGCTTACTCCAGCATGCTTATCCTATGGCAGGATTGCCGATTCCAAGATCTGTTCAGGCCCACTCTACTTGTAAGGTGGGTTTTTCCTGGGTGGCTGCTCAGGGCGTCTCGGCTTTACAGCTTTGCTGAGCAGCTACTTGGTCAGGGTCGAACATGTTTGATACTTTGGCCACTGAGGACCTTAAGTTTGGTCAATCTGTTCTGCAGGAACCTCAGCACTCTCCCTCCCATAAAGGGAGCTTTGGTACATCCCAATGGTACTAAATGGAAACCCAGCATCCTCTAGTAAGAGAAAATAGGATTTTATATACCTATCGGTAAATCCTTTTCTCGTAGTCCGTAGAGGATGCTGGGTGCCCGCCCAGTGCTTCGTATTCCTGCATTGTTACTTAGTTAAGTATTGTTGGTTCAGTCGTTGCTGAATCATTTCAAGTTGGTTAGCTTGGCTTTCCTTTTGTTCTGTGTGAGCTGGTGTGAATCTCACCACTATCTGTGTATTTCCTTCTCTCAAAGTATGTCCGTCTCCTCGGGCACAGTTTCTAGACTGAGTTTGGTAGGAGGGGCATAGAGAGATGAGCCAGCCCACACTATTAAACTCTTAAAGTGGCCATGGCTCCTGGTGGGCCCGTCTATACCCCATGGTACTAAATGGAACCCCAGCATCCCCTATGGACTATGAGAATAGGATTTACCGGTAGGTATATAAAATCCTATTTCTTCAAGTGCCTATTATTATTATTATTATTATTATTATTATTATTATTATTATTTAAAAGCACATCAAAATGACGGGCACCAGGACTGGAATATGGGGGGGGGGGGGGTCACTACTCACACAGAAGCTGCTTGGTTTCTGGAAGTTCTGCTACTGGGAGCCATGGCTCTGTCATGTGGAGAGTATGTATGTAGGTGTGTGCCACTCTGGGCATGGCCTGTGTGGGTTTTTTGGAGGGGTTACGCAGGAGCAGGCAGATAACCGGCTCAGCTGCTTTATATGTACTGCATGCATGCGGAGGGGCCGCATGCATGCAGTACATATAAAGCAGCTGAGCCGGTTATCTGCCTCCTCCTCACCCGCATCATCTGCTTCCCCAGCACTGACTCCTCCACCTCCTGGTCACCATACAGCTCACCCCACACAGAGTTTCTCCCCTTCCTGCTGGACTGATTCACCTTCTGCCCCCACCGGTAAGTGGCCATACGTGTCCCCAATTCCTCCATTCTGAGCACTGCTGGACAGTCTGTGGGCTCCTGCATTCATTTCCTGGTTACTGCTGCTACTTGTTGCTGAGTCCCAGGATGGGAAATAACCTCGGGTTGCAGCACAGCATATGGAGGAGGGAGTGCAGAGTATGCGGCATATGGCGGAGCAGTAAATAGAGGAGAAAGTGGGGGATGTTCTGTATATTGGGGGCACTGTATAGAGGGGTATGCGGGTGCAGTGTGTATATAGGGGCAGCATTTGTTGGTGGGAGCAGAATATGGAATAGGATGCAGTGTATATAGGGGCAGTATATGGCTGGGGGTGCTGTGTACACAGAAGTGTGTGTGTACAAGTGCTGAATGGAGCTCCATCAGGCACCCACCAGTTGCCTGCAGCACTACAGAGGTGACTATATTGAAAAATCACCATCTCTTTCTCCATTGTCCCTATCTGCCCCTACAGTCCACTCTCTCCCCAATTCTTCCCCCCTATATCTCCCCCAATCCCTATCTGCACCTACAACACTCTACACCCTCAGGACCATATCTGCCCCTACCCACACTCTTTCTCTCCCCAGCCACCTCTGTCCGTAAGCAGCAAGTGTGAAACAGTCAGATCAGTATTATTAATATTAGCATCAGCAGCAGGGTAAGATGCTGTAAAATCCACCTGCCGTATCACTTTCACCTCCAGGAGTGAGTTACCTGGTCCATGTGGCGGCCTCTAGTGGCCACCAGTGCACGTAACAAGGTGATTAGCAGCCTTAGTTTTTATTATATAGAATTATTATTATTATTATCCTAAATATCCTATTATCCTATATCTATATCCATACTGATGATTTATATTTTTGACCAACTTGTTTTTTTCTGTCATCTATATTTATAATGAGTAGTAGTAGAGTAGTACTACCAAAGTAGTAGAAAAAAATTTAACATTCATATCAAATGAAGTTCACGAGTTTGTAAAATCTAACACATGTTTAGTTTAAACATTTATATTTATCATTTTAATTTGGATGTAACAGGAGCTGTAGAAAAATAAGCATGGTGGCTTAAAAACCATGTTAAAAAAGGGTGGTACTTTAAAACCTCGATACAAGGGATGCCTGATCAGATATGTTAAACTCTAAAAAGCAATGCTAAAGAATAGACATCATAACTGTAAGTAGTTGCTTACTTTTACTTTAGAAAAAAGGGGGAGTCTCAAGCGCTCACCTCACCATATGAATAACATATACTTCTCAGTGATAAAATAATGTATATTTTTTATTTATTTATTTGATACATATGTATAGCCAAAACACTGTTTAAATCAAATAGAGAATGTGTTTAACCATGGGTTTAGAATGAATGCTAGAGTAAGTGATGACTCCTAATACTGGTATACAACAAATACACATAAAGATACAACATAAAAAACAAAAATATAAAATTGTAAAAACTGCACATATGGAATATCACCCAGTAAGAGAGATTAGTGTTACAAGCATTGAGTACGAATAAATAAATAGTCATCAAGCTGGCTGACAAGTTAGGAGGGATCGTCATTCAAGATCACAAGAGGTATGTGAATAAAGCCATAAGACAATTACAAGATGAATCCACTTACCAAGTTTTAAAGAAAGATCCCACTCCACGATATAAGGAATAACTTCAAGGTTTCCTGAACAAGGGAAGAGAAATAGGCATTTTATCTAAACAAGAAAGCGAGTACCTAGACCCTAAGAACCCCCTCCTGACAGTTTTTTACCACCTCCCTAAAATTCATAAGGACCACACAATCCATCAGGAAGGCCAATAGTGGCAGGGACAAACTCACTTACGGCAAACCTGTCAGGATATGTCGACAAATTTCTCCAATCCATTGGAAAGGATATATTAAAGAAACAGAAAGGATATATTAAAGACACAACTAAGGTTCTGAATATCCTGAATGATATAGAATTGAAGAAAAACAACATCCTTGCAACTTGTGATATTAAGGCTCTGTACACGTGTATCAATCATGATATTGGATGTGACTTCATCAAAAAAGACTGGAAGATGATGCAACCTTAAAACAAGAGCAAATAGACTATCTAATAAAATCCACTAGGTTCATCCTAACCCATAATTTATTTTGGTTTAATGGGACACACTACAGTATGTCCAAGATATGGGCACAGCGATGGGCACAAAATTTGCCCCATTCTATTCAAATCTATTTTTAGCACAGTGGGAATCAGAAACCATTTGGCAAAACAACATGCAGATAAACTTCAGCTGTTGGAAAGGTACATAGACAATATTATTATAATTTGGGAAGGAGAATATATGGAATTAGAACTTTTTATCCAACATATAAACAAGAATAGCGTGAATTTAGAGTTCACAAATACCATCAGCAATAGCTTAGTGTTTTTTCTGGACTTTCTTTGTAGATAACAAGATAGAAACCAAATAACAAGATAGAAACAAATACATTTGTAAAACTGACAGACAGCAACAATTATCTCCATGCAAGAAGTAACCACCATAGAAAAATATTCCAGGTGGACAATTAAGGCACATTAGACGAAATTGTTCAAAAGAAACTAACTTCAGGAGGCAAGCGGACAACATGATAAAGAATTTTAAAGAAAAGGATTATGACTCCGAATTATTAAGGGAATCTAAAGAAAAAAATCCAGAATTTAAACAGGATCGATTTGTTGGGGTACAAACCAGGAGATACTAAAAATGGAAATGAAATTCTCTTCATATCAAATTTCTTTTCACAAAGTTACAAATTAAGAAGCATTGGCACATTTTAAAGACCGATACATCACTTAGCAACCTATTACCAGCACGACCATGTATAGTATATAGGAGAGCCTCAATGATTAAATCAACTGTAGTCAGGAGCTATAAAGAAGCTGTAACCTCCAAAGGAGAAAGAGTAAAGAATGGTTTCTCATGCTGTGGTATTTGCATGGCATGTAAAAAAACCAGACTGAATTCCTTCAAAATCATGGAGACAGTATACTCCAATTCCAACAGTTGGGAGTATAAGATAAGAGAATGAATTATGTGTAACACAGGAGTAATATATCTCCTGAAGTGCCCATGCAGTTTTCAATACATCATCAAAACTAAAAGCAAACTCCACATAAGGGTACAAGAACGTCTATGCAGTATATTAAAAATAAAAAAGAAGATCAGAGCATCCCATTTAATTTCCTGGAAAGGCATAATAGCAATTCGTATTTTTTAAAATTCACGGGAATTAAGAAAGTCGCATTACTCTTGGAGAGGTAATTTGGAACAACTCCTCACCAAAGAAGAACTAAAGTTCACATACAACATGGTAACCTTATTCCCAAAAGGTTTAAATGTTGATTTTGAAATCACCCCATTCTTGCAATAAGAGGAATACAAATGTACACAGTGATGTGAATCTACCTTCTTTCTTTACAGGAGATAATTTTTATTGTAGGTGCAATACATCGGGGCAGTGCTAGAGTGAGTACATCCCCAATGCAAGTAGATTTTAGTATCCACTTCCTTTAGTGCTGTATACATTTTAAGCATGGTATCACTTGGAATCAACCACTGTATGTGGTACACCATTCATGCTGTTGGAAATGATTAATGACTTTATCCATCCAGATTCATTTAGTAACTTAATTACTCCCTGTACCTTTTAGGAATGTTCTGCCCAGATCCACGGGACGTTCAGTACAGAATGTTTACACATATAGTGCCAAATAAATAGAGTGAGAGTTTCAGAAAGTGAGAGATTTGGTAAGGAATCCTACTGATAGTAATTCCTATATAAATAGTGATAGCAACCATCACTCAAATTGGATACCTAATAACCAATTTAGATGCCTAAGACGCAATTGTACCAACTATGAATCTTATGATGATAGTGCAAAAATAATGGAATCACATTTTAATAGTAAAGGTTATGATGCCGCTCTAATAGGAAAAGCAAAGGTGAAAAATTGAGGCTTAGTTCAAAAGGAGATCATTAAGGGAAAGGGAAGGAAGAAAATTAAGGAAAATAAAGAAATAATGTTTATCACAAAGTATACTTCACAATATAGAGAAATGGAAGCTATCATTAGGAAACACTGGAGTATATTGACTAGGGATCCATTGCTTAGGATGCATATAACAGACATACCAAGGTTTGTTTATAGGAAAGCTGACAATGTAAAAAATATGTTGGTGAAAAGTGCCTTACAGGTGGATAAGAGAAAAACACATATAAAATCTAAAGGTTTCTACCGCTGTGGTATTTGTAGTATGTGTAAAAATTGCAAGTCAGATACACAGAATATAACTCAATATAAATCTAATCAAACCTTACAGGTAGTCTCTATAAAGGATTTTATTACATGTGCAAGCAAAAATGTCATTGATCTTTTGGAATGCCAATGTGGAACTCAGTATGTAGGATGGACTGGGAGAATGCTCAAAGACCGTATGAGCGAACACGTTAGGAACATTAAAAAAGGATATGAGCAACATAGTGTATCCCTTCATTTTTAAAGAAAAACACAAATGTAATATAAAAGGTCTAAGGAATTTCTGTGGGATAAAAATGGTTAAAGGAAATTGGAGAACTAATGATATAGAAAGTAATTTAGCCAAGTTAGAGATGAAAACAATTTTTCATTTGAGAACACTGACCCCTCATGGTTTAAACACAGACTTTGAGACAAAATGGTTTATACACTGCTCAAAAAAATAAAGGGAACACTAAAATAACACATCCTACATCTAAGTGAATGAAATATTCTTATTAAATACTTTGTTGTTTACATAGTTGAATGTGCTGACAACAAAATCACACACAAATTATCAATTGAAATCAAATTTATTAACCCATGGAGGTCTGGATTTGGAGTCAACCTCAAAATGAAAGTGGAAAAACACACTACAGGTTGATCCAACTTTGATGTAATGTCCTTAAAACAAGTCAAAATGAGGCTCAGTAGTGTGTGTGGCCTCCATGTGCCTGTATGACCTCCCTACAACCCACACAAGTGGCTCAGGTAGTGCAGCTCATACAGGATGGCACATCAATGCGAGCTGTGGCAAGAAGGTTTGCTGTGTCTGTCAGCGTAGTGTCCAGAGCATGGAGGCGCTACCAGGAGACAGGCCAGTACATCAGGAGACGTGGAGGAGGCCGTAGGAGGGCAACAACCCAGCAGCAGGACCGCTACCTCCACCTTTGTGAAGGAGGAACAGGAGGAGCACTGCCAGAGCCCTGCAAAATGACCTCCAGCAAGCCACAAATGTGCATGTGTCTACTCAAACGATCAGAAACAGACTCCATGAGGGTGGTATGAGGGCCCAACGTCCATAGGTGGGGGTTGTGCTTACAGCCCAACACCGTGCAGGACGTTTGGCATTTACCAGAGAACACCAAGATTGGCAAATTCGCCACTGGTGCCCTGTGCTCTTCACAGATGAAAGCAGGTTCTCACTGAGCAGATGTGACAGAGTCTGGAGACGCCAAGGAGAACGTTCTGCTGCCTGCAACATCCTCCAGCATGACCGGTTTGGCAGTGGGTCAGTAATGGTGTGGGGTGGCATTTCTTTGGGGGGCTGCACAGCCCTCCATGTGCTCGCCAGAGGTAGTCTGACTGCCATAAGGTACCGAGATGAGATCCTCAGACCCCTTGTGAGACCATATGCTGGTGCGGTTAGCCCTGGGTTCCTCCTAATGCAAGACAATGCTAGACCTCATGTGGCTGGAGTGTGTCAGCAGTTCCTGCAAGACGAAGGCATTGATGCTATAGACTGGCCCGCCCGTTCCCCAGACCTGAATCCAATTGAGCACATCTGGGACATCATGTCTCGCTCCATCCACTAACGCCACATTGCACCACAGACTGTCCAGGAGTTGGCGGATGCTTTAGTCCAGGTCTGGGAGGAGATCCCTCAGGAGACCATCCGCCACCTCATCAGGAGCATGCCCAGGCATTGTAGGGAGGTCATACAGGCACGTGGAGGCCACACACACTACTGAGCCTCATTTTGACTTGTTTTAAGGACATTACATCAAAGTTGGATCAGCCTGTAGTGTGTTTTTCCACATTCATTTTGAGTGTGACTCCAAATCCAGACCTCCATGGGTTAATACATTTCATTTCCATTGATAATTTTTGTGTGATTTTGTTGTCAGCACATTCAACTATGTAAAAAACTAAGTATTTAATAAGAATATTTCATTAATTCAGATGTAGGATGTGTTATTTTAGTGTTCCCTTTATTTTTTTGAGCAGTGTATGATTCACTAACAAAATTCTAATAACCCTATTATGGTGTTGTTTTGTCTTCTCTTTTCCTCGAATGCTGGATAGAGGGCTTTTTTCCACAAATTCCATATGTTAAGAACTTTCGGATTATGGTACTCTATTATCTGGAATAAGGAGATTGGAGTGGCCTCACGGATGGAACCAGCCCACTCGTGGTGAAGTCTAGGATGATTCCTTTTAAAGAAGATGGACACTGTTGTTGCAGGATTCATGTTTTGGAAATATGGTATCCTATATGTGTCTAAAATTGTTATTGTACAGAATGAGGAATCCCGGTTCAAATGCACTAAGAAGGATGGCGAAATTAATTTATTTGGTTATTAAAAACTATGGTATAGGGGGGGCGTGGCCTGGAGGCTGAACTGATAGGCAGCACATTCTGTGAGCTCCCCTGAGATTAATGAGTTTTTGCCTTTAAAATCCAATCCCTGCCCGGGAAGAGCCTTCTAAACGTGTTCCCCCTGACAGAGGGAACACTCATCGGTGGTGGGGTAGTGCTGCGGAATCGGGGAGCCGGTTTACCGGCTCCTGCGGGTTGCGGCCTACCCTCCACCCAAAAGCCGGGGCCTAAATTTCGGATCCTCTGGCGGCGGACCTTACGGAGCTTCAACCCCGTCCCCAAAGTACGATTAAGTGCCCGGACGTGGACCCCCTTGGAGCTGACACACACTCCCTCATACCAGTGAGACAGAGGAGGCTGCGGAGGAACGGAGAACAGGCCGGAGAGCAGACGCCGGGGATACGACGCTCCGGAGGCGGCGGCCATTTTAGGTCTCGGTCCCGGTGACGGAGCTGTGGACTCGGGACCCGGCGGCCTCCACCGTACACAGAGGTGAGCTGATCCCCCAACACACTCTCTCCCCCACCGTTGCCTGCGCTTGACACCAACGGGCGCCCACGGCTGGACACTCCACGCTGTGTGCCGGAGGGAGACACAGCACCGCAGCACCACAGCTCCCACATCAACCTCTCTCTGGGTCTGGCCCTCAGCCCCAAGCCTGCGCTCAAATAACCCTTCTCGGGGGTATTATTATTCACGCTCGGCCGCTGGGGAGCCCTGCTCGACTACCCGCATGGATAGGGGCGTCTGCTCTCTCGCCCCCCCCCCCATTGCCTTAAGGTGCAACTAGGCCAAATAAGAGTACCATCCTCTCACCACATAGGGGTCCTATATATGCTATAACACCCCCCCCCCCCCAGCATTAAATTTTCATATAATTTACTGAAGTTACCTGATGCTTCCCTTCTGTGCTGGATTTTTCTGTTTTACATTTTTACAAGCCCGGGGGCGCCATCTCCTGACCTCTCCCTGCAACTGCACCTGCTTTATACTTTATACTCCAGTCTCCTATGTTGCTATCTAGCAGAGAAATGTGCTGCTGAATGCCTATGGGTGCGACCACGGGGGTCTTTTCCTTGTGAATTCTCAACTTCTACCTCATGATGGATCAGTAACTATTTATGCTATTACTCAGCTATGCCCTATGACCTCTCCTAGCTCCGGGACTGTCACACACCATGTCTAAGTCTAAGTCCAATAAAAATACGTCCTCTGCGGAAATCTCCTCCTTTATTTCTAAGATGAAATCCAGTTCCACTAAAGTACCGGCCGTCCCTATTCCCGCCCCGGTTTCGGAATCTGAGGAAGACTCATCTGCCCCAGACCCCTCCATGAAAGATGGCATTTCCTCTATCCTGGCGGAGATGAAATCACTGAAACAAGCTTTTCATTCGGAGATCCATAACGCCATCTCGGGGCTCAAGGCGGAGATATCTGATCTCGGGGCCCGTACTAACGATACTGAACAAAAAATTGATGAAGTCATTTCCTTCCAACAAGAACTGGAACATTCAGTCCACGTTATGCAGGAAGATATTTACCTGCTCCAAGACCAACAGGAAGACGCAGATAATCGCGCACGACGTAATAACCTACGTATTAAATGCATACCGGAGTCGGTGGAACCAACACAATTGGAGGATTTCCTCCTCAGATTTTTCCAACACCTCCTCCCGGACGTCCCGCGCGAGCAGTTCCTCCTGGACAGGGCTCACCGGGCCTTGCGCCAAAAACCCCCGACTTCGTCCCCTCCAAGAGACGTAGTCTTACGGTGTCACTACTTTAAAACCAAGGAAAAAATCCTAACAGCGGCCCGGAATAGAGACTTGTGTTTGTTCGACACGCATAAGCTAATGGTGTTTCAGGACTTATCCCCTACCACTCTTAAGAGGCGCTTCGACTTGCGGGAGTACACCCAAATCCTCAGGGACAACCAAATCCGTTACAGATGGGGTTTCCCCTTTGCTCTCATTGTGCAACTTGATGGGAAGAGTCTGCTGGCACGTTCTAAGGAGGAGGCCCACCGGCTTCTTTTGAGACTTAACCTCTCTCCCCCGGAGTCGGATAAACCTGTCTCCCCGCGGGAAGCTCCAGCTCTTCAACGCACTCCAGTCTCACCTCTCCCACAGCGGGCGCCCCGACGTCTGTGGCTGACAGTCCCGACAAAAACTTCCGCGAGACACGACCCTCCGTGAACATTTCTTCACAGCTGCAATCTCGGGTTACTACATGTCATTTCCCACTGTTATGCATATTAGCTTAGAGGTTTACGGGTTCCTTTGTTCCACTGTGTTCATATAACTGAGCATATGTTCTCTGTGTTCATAAGATTCAAAAATGGTTTATTAAGTTTATTTGAGGTTGTGACCCCCCTGGTCGCCCCCCCCCCATCTGATTGGTCGGTGGGCCCCTTGATACTCGGAGCCATACCCCCCACCGAGCCATTATAGTCAGTTTTGAGCATAGGGGAGAACCCCTCTCCCTTAATACCCCATACGGGAGCTCAAACGTTTAGACCCGTACAATGCGTACAATGGGTCATTGGCTCGGTATATTATACATGTTCATTGCTTTTCATTTTGTATTGTTCTTTATGTTGCTACCCTTCTTTGTTCTTCCTCTTTCTCCACCTCTCACTTTTCTTCTTCCCCCCTACCCCCAGGGAGATCATCAATAGGCCCTTAGGGCCATTAGAGTTTTGCTTCTACCTGTACGGTTATGTCTGTTAACGTAATATCCTATAATGTGAAGGGTCTCAATAGTCCCCAAAAGAGGACCAAATTATTTCTCTTTTTGAAACAAGTAGGGGGAGATCTGGTGTTCCTCCAGGAGACACATTTCAAAGGAACGTCCCACCCTGAACTACGTTCTAGACGCCATCCTGTAGCCATACATGCCTGTGACCACTCCCAGAAGAAAAGAGGGGTTGCCATATTGATCCCCGCCCATCTACACTTACAATCAGAAAAAATTGTTAGGGACAAGCGCGGAAGGTTCCTCATTATAGTAGGCAAGCTTAATAATGTCCCCATCACCCTGGTCAATATCTACGCTCCCAATGTTAATCAAGCCTCGTTTTTCACCTCTCTAGACTCTAAAATCGCTCAGTGTAGGAAAGGCGACATTTTATTGGCAGGTGATTTCAACACTATACTCCATCATAGCCTTGATCGCTCTAGTTCCCTACCAGCGTCCCAGGCCCATACACATACCCGCAACTCCCGAGCCCTGCAGTCCCTACTTAAAAATCACTTACTATTCGATTCCTGGAGGGTTGTTGACCCCTTAGTTAAAGATTACACATTCTATTCCCCAGTGCATAATCTATACACCAGAATTGATATGATCATGGTAAGTAGAGACCTCACCTCCCGAATCCAGAAATGCTGTATCCACCCAATCACATGGTCCGACCATGCCCCAATATCCTTATCTCTGTCTGGGCTGGCACGCACCTTCTCCCCTCCCTCTTGGTCTCTTAATGATGCCCTTCTTCAACAGTTCGAGGTGCCGCAACAAATCACTCAGGCTTTGAAAGATTACTTTAATGAAAACCAAACCCCTGATATATCAGACATGACCCTGTGGGAGGCGCATAAAGCGGTCCTTAGAGGCCATTTTATTCAAATTGCGGCCAGACTTACCAAACAGCGCTCCCAAAAGATATCAGAACTCTCTGACCAACTCCACCATCTGGAGGAGGTTCATAAATCTTCTCTAAACCCGGCCGATTTAGATAAACTACTTAAAGTCAGGGGTGAACTTAATATATTGTTATCTCATAAGACTGAACAATGCCTTAGACGCCTTAACCAGATTTATTACGAAAAAGGGGATAAAGCAGATAAAATTTTGGCCAGGAAACTGAGGGCTCAGATCTCTTCAAAAAATATCTTATCTTTTCGCACCAAACAGGGAACACTAACACATGACCCTGACCGCATCCTGGGTGAATTCGAGGAATTCTATAAACTATTATATAACGCGGAGGCGGGCCCTTCGTCGTCTTCACTGAGATTCCATGAGGGGATCGAATCCCTTTTAGATAAGTGTGACCTACCATCACTGAGTAGCACGACAGTCTCTCAGTTAAGCTCAGAGATAACTTTGGAAGAGTTAGATAATGCGCTTAAAACTCAGAAATCTGGTAAAGCCCCTGGCCCCGACGGGATGTCAATTATGTATTACAAGAAATTTAAAGGGATCCTATTACCCCATCTCTGTAGACTCTTCAATGGTTTCCTCAGAGATAATCCTCTGTCACCCCGGGCACTAGAGGCAAGGATAGTTTTAATTCATAAACCTGGGAAAGACCCCAATTCCTGTGCTAGCTACCGCCCCATCTCGTTACTAAATAATGACATCAAACTCTTTGCCAAAATTCTCGCCCTAAGACTAAACCCAGTTCTTCCGCGTTTGATACACGCTGACCAGGTGGGCTTCATCCCAGGCCGACAAGCTAGAGACAATACCCGTAGAACCATTGATTTGGTCCATCTTATCAATAAAGCTAAATTACCCTCTGTCCTTCTCTCGCTTGATGCGGAGAAGGCTTTTGATAAAATATTGTGGCCATTCATGTTCGCCACTTTGCGTAGGTTCGGCCTGGGAGGAAGCCTACTTCAGGGTATTCAGGCACTCTACTCCAACCCCTCTGCCAGAGTTAGGGTTAATGGTAAGGACTCTCCCCTCTTTCACATCAACAACGGTACACGACAGGGGTGCCCTCTGTCTCCATTAATCTTTGCTATGACCATCGAACCATTGGCGTGCATGATTAGGGCTAACCCTGATATTAAGGGCATTAATGTTGGCGACGAGGAGTTCAAATTGTCATTATTTGCAGATGATGTTCTGTTAACTCTGTCTTCACCTAATATTTCTATCCCCAATCTATTTAAAACCCTATCATCATATTCTCATTATTCGGGATATCGTATTAACTATTCCAAATCGGAGGCCCTCCCTCTACATCTCAGTGAGGACACCAGATCTCTCCTAGCTGCTAACTTTAATTTTGCTTGGCGCCCCAAGAAAATTAAATACCTAGGCGTGCTCATCACGAACTCCTACGACTCCCTATACTCTGAGAACTTCCCAGCTTTATTCAAGTGTATAGAGTCGGACCTTCGGGCCTGGGACAAGCAGATTATAGCCTGGTTCGGACGGATAGTCTCAGTAAAGATGAACATCCTACCCAGGCTCTTATATCTGATTCAAACAATTCCCGTACGCATCCCCGCTGAGGCCCTGGGCCGAATGCAGAAACTCTTCCTAAAATTTATATGTTCTGGTAAGCCTCCTAGAATTAGGACCTCCACTTTGGTACGTGATCCACTATCTGGAGGCAGAGGTCTGCCAGACATTCGTAAATACTACCACGCAACTCACCTGAGCCAGGCTGTCGCCTGGTTTTCCCCAGCGCCCCATCTACCCTGGATCCGTATCGAGCGTCTGGCGGCCGGGGTCTCCACTTTGGTTTCCCTACTTGCGCCGACCAGACCAACCCGGACAATGCAAGCGTGCACCCCTCCCACTAAATTTACCTGCTCCCTATGGTGTTTCTGCATTCGGCATTATGGTTTATCCACTTTCCCTTCGCCCATCACTTCCATTTGGGACAATCAGGATTTCCCCCCTGGCTCCACCTTACGGTCCCACCTGTGGTTCCATTTGAGCCCACGTCCGGGACTGGTGTTTGATTTCATAGAGGGCTCCTCCTGGCGCTCCTTTCAGTCCCTACGTGACAAATATAATATCCCTCAACCTGTATCTTATGAGTATTTACAAATTCGTTCTTTCTTAAGCTCCCTTTCAAAATCCCAAGTCATACGTCAACTTACTCCCTTAGAACGTTTGTGTATTTATTCTCCCATGCGGCAGGGTATTATTTCTATACTTTATGGCTTACTACGTTCTCTGAAGGCAGCGAACATACTTCCCCATGAGCGTAAATGGGAACAGGACCTTGGCCCACCCCCAGCAGAGGACTCATGGGAAATTATTAGGCAAAAGGTAGCTCAGTCCTCAATTTCCTCCTTAGTGAAGGAAAATTCCTATAAAGTCTATACTAGATGGTATCGGGTCCCTGCTACACTACATAAGTTTTTTCCTGGGTCATCACCATTGTGTTGGCGTGGGTGCGGTCAAATTGGAGACTTTTTGCACATCTGGTGGTCATGCCCCAAAATTTGCACGTTCTGGTCTCAGGTGGAAACCCTCATTAGCTCCATTTTCTCCTCGCAAGTAACGCTATGTCCCTGGTCGGCCCTTCTGGGCCTACCTTTGTCCAATCTAGACTCCCAGGAGAGCAACCTGGTACTCCAGATCCTACACGCTGCCAGATGTGTGATAGCTAAAAATTGGAAAAAAACCACCCCCACCCCCCTAGGAGCATGTTAATAGCCAAAATATGGCATATCTCCATGATGGAGAAAATCACGGCCTCCTTACGGGATAGGTCAAAGAAATTTAGGAGGATCTGGGATCCTTGGTTCACCTATACTATGCCCTCTTCTACCAGGATGTAAAGTTTACAGTTGGGAGGTCTCCCCTCCTGCGCCCTGCCTCTACCTTGTATTCTCCTATGATGATCTCCCTCTCTCCCATCCACCCTTTCCCTTTCTTTCTTCCTCTCTTCTCCTCTTCTTCTTTGTCTCTTCTCCCCTATTTTTCTCTTATTTTTTGTCTAAACGTAAAAAATTGTTGTCGACAGATATATATATATACAATGTATTGATGATGTGCTCCCATGTTGTTGTTACATTTGGTTATTCCCCACGGGATGGCTTGTATGTGATTTTGGATATTTCATTTGGAGTCATCATCTCCTGTTTGACTTGTATCAGCATATTCGACTTCTTTTCAATAAAAATATTGCTTTAAAAAAAACTATGGTATATAATACTGATCCCTTAAAGTTTGGATCATAGTAGGTAAAATATAGGTGGTAAATGTTACCGCTTTGACGGGGAATAAGCCGTTTTTGTCTAAGGAGGGTAACTATCCTCCTTACTACAGGTATAGCATTACACGGCAGCCGTCTTATGTCAGATGGGGAGCTTTGTATTATTGGCCCAGAGAGGTCACGTGAATGCTAGTTTATGAATGGAGAGGGTTCCCCCTGATAGCATATACAATCATGGTCACTAGCCGCCTTGTACAAAACGGGGATTCCTCATTTAAAGAAAGACATTCTGTAAATGGATTGGTTTTATTGTAATGAAAAACGCGACAAGGTCACGGAACTGCCTTTTAGGAGTATTGATATGTCCTATTGGGGTGTATAATAGGGTTCTTTTATATGAATATAGTAGACAGACGGAAGTAACCACCGTAGTACATTCAGTCACGGGACCGGGACAACAGGAAAAGCTTTGAGGAGTATGTAGATGCATACAGTACATACTTGTGCTTTGTATTGTATGTATAATTAAAGGAGGTTTTAGATGTTTTTAAACGTGATTCTGAATGTTTTCTGTACAAGTGGAGTCTCCGGGGTAAATTTACTAAGATGGGAGTTCTATTTAGGATGGGATGTTGCCCATAGCAACCAATCAGATTCTACTTCTCATTTATCTAGCACCTTCTAGAAGATAATACCTGGAGTCTGATTGGTTGCTATGGGCAACATCCCATCTCAAATAGAACTCTCATCTTAGTAAATTTAACCCAAGGTATTATAAATATAAATTATAAGGAGAAATTGAGTAAAATGTGAATGGGGGAATCCTTGGAAAAAGAGGACCATTGCAAATGTAAAATGATGCAAGTATATTTGTGTTATGTTGTTTTAGAAAGTGATTCTGTTAAATTATTCACACACATGGAGGCTGATGTGTGTGACGTCAATCAATTGATTAGATTGGATCCGGTATAAAAACCCGGGTTTGGGCTGGCAGCAGTACTTCTTGAGAAAGGGGAGGGAGCTCCCTGAAACGCGTTGAAGCTGCCTGCCGTGTCTTGTCTCCCAGGATCCGATTGGTTTTAAGAACTGAGTGCCACAGATGTTTTGCACCTACCTGTCTGCAGCCGGTATTTGTATATGAAGCAATGTGAGCGTGAACCGTCTGTACCCTGTGATGTATGGAAAGACATTGCTGTTCCGTTTGTGATTTTACGAATAAACCACGTTGTTTTGGATATCCTGCCTGTCTATACTATTTACCTGGATCTAAGACGGGAGATAAAAAGATACCTTTACGGGAATGCGTGAAAAGATTCTAATGTAAGTGTTCTTAATAAGAGGAGTCTGTATGATTGAAGCATTCGTCTGGGACTGAAACTCTCGTCTATAAAAACTACCTTTATGTACATGCGAGGTTGAAATTACCTGTAAGTTTCTGTCTAAAGGGGACATCTCCTTTTACTGTGTGGAATCCCTTTCCTACTATATTTTTAGAGCGCTGTTTTCTAGTCTATTGGTATTTGCTTTGGTTATTTTAAATATTCCTACTGTATATGACTGAATTAAGACTGTACAAATTCAATAATACCACCTCCTTATGATGGGCAGAAGCACAGAACATTTAGAACGCATAGCAGGGCGGGAATGATTCAGTTACTTTGGAAGCATCAACATCGCTATTTAAAACCAGACAGGAGAGCGTATCGACCTATCTGCTATCCTGACAAAGCCTTGTAGGCAAAACGCATTGCAGATTGCATCAATCCCGCAGGGCCGCACAGCGCTGTCAGCAGGCTGGTTGGGTGGTCTGCTGGCAAACACCCTCTCCCACAGTTCAGAGCGGTAAGCATCCACAGCACACCAGAAACGGCCATCCATCCCCACAAGACGACTGGAGGAGGTAAGAAAGTGACATACCTCACCTGCCTCCGGCCAACATGGGCATTTTACAGTACACCCTCAAAAGGCTCAAGGACTTATTGTTAAATTAAGATCAGGAACTAAAGGTTTGGGCTATTCAACTCTGTGACTGGACCCTGTTTTTATCATTCACTTCACACAGCACAGAGGGAGTACTGTAAGTCGCAGGAGCACACCCAGTGCAATCGTGTGTTTTGAGATTTTCTCTTTCATGCACAACTGATCCCATGGCACTATGGGGGTCATTCTGAGATTATCGTAGCTGTGCTAAATTTAGCACAGCTATGATCGTTCACACTGACATGCGGGGGAATGCCCAGCACAGGGCTAGTCTGCCCTGCATGTCAGTGCCGGAGCCCCGCAGAAGTGCAAAGGCATCGCACAGCGGTGATGCCATTGCACTTCAAGAGTAGCTCCCGACCAGCACAGCACAAAAGTACTGTTATTTATACAGTGAGGTGAGCCCGGGAGAGTCCCCCTTTTTTCTACAATTTGCATATAGTGGTTGTTGTAGTGCATCCACACACCGGCCCTACTAGTCATAGAAGCGCAGTACCACCTCCCTCTTGCTTACTTTTACTTTGCCTACTCCACTAATAATGCAAACAAAAATACAAAAAGTATCACTTAAGCCAGAGATAAAACCGTATTTTTTGGACCATAAGACGCACTTTTTCTCCCCAAAAATGTGGGGTAAAAAGTATGTGCGTCTTATGGAGCGAATAAGACATGTGGAGAGCCATCGCAGATGGAGTGTGCGGGTAGCGCCGGCGGGGGTAGCGGCGGTTCCTGGATGCTGCTGCGCCGTCATCTCAGAGCCCAGCAGCAGAGCCGGCATCATGTGACTCCCCCGCTCCCCCCCCCCACACACACACACCTCCTCCTTCCTCAGGAGTGCACCGCAGGCAGCGTTAGATGGCTCTGATGTGTGTGTGTGTGTGTGTGTGTGTGTGTGTCTATGTGTATGCTGGCTCTGACAGAAGGCTGCACTGTACAGAATCACAATCTGCAAATGCTTGTAGGAGTCTAATGAGAAATCACACAGAACTGGAACTATTTGGTTCAGAATATTTTTTTTTCTTGTTTTCCTACTCTAAAAACTAGGTGCGTCTTATGGTCCTTAACTTTGCTGTTAAGGATGAATAAGATTTACCCAAAGTACGGCAGGGCTTCAATTTGGTGGTGAAACTTAACTACGAGCTTTTCCCTTCAGTTGTCTTTATTGCAAGGAGGCTACAATTATGGGCCTGATTTATAATTGTATGTTATTCCAATGTTCATGCATTTGAGCAATTATCAGTGCATGTGCATGTATCCCAGCCACCATGCACACACGCAGTGATTAGATTGCGATTACAGATACATAGAGAATGAATCTGCAAGTTCACTCCAGCAGAGTGTACTTATTCCATTGGAGATCAAAAGCTTCTTGCCATTAAATTGGCTTTGGAGGAATGGTGTTACCTCTTGAAAGGAGCTGAACATCCAATCTCGATTCTGACCAATCAAGAAAAAACTCTTATATCTCAAGACAGCCCATTGTCTGAACCTGGGGCAAGCCACGTGGGCTCTCCTCTTCTGATGCTTAAATGTTAAGTTGCCTTTCCAACCATTGATCCAGAATCAGAAGGATTTGTTAATAGACATTATTACCAATCTTCTGTTCTCAAATAAGTTCAACACCATCTGGGTGGTGGTTGACCGGTTCACCAAGATGGCTCACTTCATACCTCTTCCGTTAGATTCTAAGTTGGCTCAAATTTTCATACAAGAGATCTTCAGACTTAATGGACTGCCTCTGGAAACCATCTCCAACCACTGATTTCAATTTGTCACCAAATTCTGGCATTCTTTGTGTTCAGCACTTGGGGTCAAACTCAAATTTTCTGCTACATACCACCCTCAAACTGATGGTCAAAAAAAGGGTCAATCAGGATTTTAAATCATTCCTTTATATGTATCCCCTCTCAAGACACCTGGGCCAAACTACTTCCTTGGGCAGAGTTTTGTCATAACAACCAGTACCATTCCTCCTCTGGCTTTACACTCTTCCATACTACTTATGGTCTCCATCCCTGAGGTTCTGAGATTCAGCCTCTTTCTGCTTCACAGATTCGAGCTTCTGATCGCACCTTACACCATTTCACTAGGATCTGGAAAGAGGTTTGCTCTTCTCTTGTAATGGCCCTTGAGCGGCATAAGAGATTCACTGACAAGAAACGGCGAGCAAGTCCCAGTCTCAAACAAGGGAATTGACTTTTAACATGAAACTTGAGGTTAAAAGTACCTTCTATGAAGTTTGCACCCCACTACATTAGGCCATTCACCATTGAGTGTTATCAACCCAGTTTCATTCAAGCTTAAACTACCACCCTTCCTGAGGATACCAAACTCTTTCCACATTTCATTATTGAAACCGCTCAAAATTAGTTTCATTCAGAGTTACCCAAGGCACCTAAAGTCCAAACTCATTGTGTAATCAAATATGAAATATTGCATAGCAGGAGAGGTAAAACAAATGAGTGAGGATCTGAGTAGATGAGAAGAATGGTCAAGAGCATGGCAATTACAGATTGATGCCAAAAATGCAAAGTAATGCAAATGGGTCTCAAAAATCCAAAGGCTAAATATAGTATTAATGGAACTATACTGGAAACCACTGAGGAGGAAAGGGATCTAGGAGTCACTATTTCAAGTGACTTAAAGACAGGTAAGCAATGTAACAAAGCAATGAGGAAGGCTAGTCAGGTGCTTGGTTGCATAGGGAGATGAAAGAAAGAAAGAAAGAAAGAAAGAAAGAAAGAAAGAAAGAAAGAAAGAAAGAAAGAAAGAAAGAAAGAAAGAAAGAAAGAAAGAAAGAAAGAAAGAAAGAAAGAAAGAAAGAGAAGTAATAATGCCACTGTATAGTTCATTGGTACGGCCTCATCTAGAATACTGTGTTCAATTCTGGAGGCCATATATTCAGAAAGATATTAATACATTAGAGACTGTACAAAGAATGGCAACTAAAATGGTGCATGGTCTACATCACAAAACATACCCTGAAAGACAAAAAAAAATCTCAATATGAATAGTTTGGACAAGAGAAGGGAAAGGGAGGACATGATAGAAACTTCAAATATATCAAAGGTTTTAATAAAGTCCAGGAGGGAAACATTCTTCAACTGAAGAGAAGTAATAGAACATGAGCACATGCACTAAAACTACTTCACAGAAAGGATAGTGGACAAGTGGAATAGCCTCCCGTCTGAGGTGGTAGAGGCTAAGACAGTAGATCAATTTTTATGCATGGGATAGACATAATCGCCAGTACAACATCACTACTGCTGAGGTTACAGCTCTGTGCTGAGCTCCTAGGTACTCTGTTTTTGTCTACCGAAATCCAGTTCCCATCTGGTTTATGTAAGTTTCCAGCTACCAGTGTTCCAGTCAGCATCAATAAGAGACTTGTTCATAGTTACTCACGGGTTCCAGTCCGCTCACTCACTGGTTCTAGTCTGGTCATCATTTGGTTCCAGTCCAGTCATCATCTGATTCCAGTCCAGTCACCATCTGGTTCCAGTTCAGTTCGTCATTTAACTCTGCTGCAATTAGGAATTAGTTCAGCTCCAAGCTTCAGTTCTTCCAGTTCTTTCATCCCTATCAGCTCTCACAACATGTCAGGAATCGACTTACCACGGCTGCATCTGTCCGTCGGTGCGGACTCCGTCCGGGGTCCCTGCGTTTTGCTGTCGCCCGTCTCCCTGTCGCTGGATGTCATCCTGGGCCTGGGAGCGCTCCTGTTGTCAGCGGGCGTGCGGGCGCGCCGCGTTCCCGCCGGGCCACGGCATGGGCGCCGCCATGACAGTTTCCCTCAGTCTGAGTGTGGCAGCCAATCCGGAGCTTGGCCGCACCTCCTCGTTCTACTCCAGCCAATGCCTGCAGACCAAGGGGTATATCAGGAGCTGCAGGGTGAGTCAGTGGTTGTCATGAACTTCGTGTCACTCCTGCGACTCGTGTGTCTGGATCCGCTCTCCTGTTTCCCTGTGTTCCTGTTTGCCTTCCAGGCTGTCCGGTATTACCGTGGAACGACAAGCACTAGCAATCCCTGCATTTGTTATCTGGCTCCACACCTTCTTCAGCTACAGTGTGCAACAGCCCTCAGCAGTAGAGACTCTCTCTCCAGGTGCATCTCATCATCTCACCTGAGTATCAGCCTGCAAGCTGCCAGTGCATTTCCAACAGCACTGTGAACTTACATTAGTCTCCTGCATCTGCTACCAGGTTTGCTACCAATACCACCTTCTCTGCTGGCTCCACGTTTTAAACAACTCTGGTTTCCATACCAGCATATTGATCTCTTGATCAACTACACAGTCATACTGCAATTGCCATAGACTCTCATTGTTATTGCCATAGACTCTCAGCTTCCACGCTGCACCATACCCATTGCATTTCTTATTGTTTATTTCTGCAAGTATTCCTGCTGCCTTACTGTTTAACTTTTATTTAATAAACAACATTGCGCACATGCTCAGAAACCCAATCCAGCCTCCTCACTTCTTCCATCCTACCTCCACTGACCCACTAGCGCCCCCTCCGGGGACACAAGCCAAACCGAACCTGACAGTAAGTTCAGGACCGATGGACTCGGACGGTGGTCAGAGTGTGGGGTCAGGGGCCTTACAAAACCTGGTCTCCCGTTTGGATGGTCAAGAGGCTGCGCAGCAGCAGATGTTCCAGTTCCTGCAAGGGATGTCCTCCCGGATGGATACATTACAACAATCTCTGCCTAGTGTACTTGCCTCTCCAGTTCCAGTTACCCCAGCACCTGCAAGTGCTGTGGGTTCTTCTTCACCGGTTGCATCAATCCCAGTGTCACGCTTGCACCTGCCCGTGCCCAGCAAATATGATGGCAGTCCGAAGCTATGTCGCGGGTTTCTTAACCAATGTGAAATCCAGTTTGAATTATTATCACACAATTTCCCCACGCCAAAATCCAAGGTTGCCTACATTATTTCACTGCTCTCTGGATCAGCCTTGAGTTGGGTGTCTCCTCTGTGGGAACGTGCTGATCCTCTGATGAACAACTATGCTGAATTTGTGTCAACCTTTAGACGCATCTTTGATGAACCGGGTCGTGCAACATCAGCCTCTGCAGATCTCATCCAGCTTCGTCAAGGTACCCGTAGTATGGGCCAATACGTCATCCAGTTCCAGACGTTAGCCGCAGAGATTCAGTGGAATAATCAAGCCCTGGTAGCAGCCTTCTGGTATGGACTCTCGGATCGGATCAAAGATGAACTGGCAACCCGTGATATTCCTGAGCAATTGTCTGAGTTAATCTCTCTGTGTATCAAGTTGGACTCTCGCATTCGCGAACGCAACAGTGAGCGTGCTCGTAGTGAGCCTCGCAAGCCAAGAATGGTACCTCCGACACAATTTCAGCCTCCACCTTCTGACGAGCCTATGCAAATTAATAGGTCCCGCTTAACTCCTGAGGAGCGGTCAAGAAGACTTCGTGAGAGACTGTTAAAACAAACCACCAGGTCGGCGCACAGTACCAATGATGTTGATAAAAAAACAGTTTATTAACATAAAAACGATAACAGACTAATTAAAAGACCACAACAATTAGTCTGTTATCGTTTTTATGTTAATAAACTGTTTTTTTATCAACATCATTGGTACTGTGCGCCGACCTGGTGGTTTGTTTTAGTTGTTTTATGTTAAGGAGGACGGCTACCTCCTTACCAGGTGACTGCCATTATCAGTGTTATATTTGCACGACCCTGCTCAGCGCCTACAAACCTTTTTTCTGTTCGTGAGAGACTGTGTCTTTATTGTGCGGCTACAGGTCACCAAATCAATTCTTGTACAGCGCGTTCGGGAAACGCCAGATCCTGACTTGTAAAGGAGGAGTCAAGTTGGGATCTTCTAGACAAGCTCCTTCAAACCAAGACCTTATTCTTCCTGTGACTTTAGAGACCACGGCTGGACTCCAATCTGCAACTACGCTAGTGGACTGTGGAGCAGCTGGAAACTTCATTACTCAAGCTGCAGTAGATAAGTTTCGTTTGCCAGTCTGCAAACTCTCATATCTAGTCTACATCACTGCAGTGGATGGAAGCCGAATTTCCAAGGGTTATATCTCTCACCAAACCAGGCCAGTGGTACTGGGAGTCGGGTTCCTGCATTCCAAATTAATAAAGTTTCTAGTCATTCCTCAGGCAACCCAGGAGATCGTGTTGGGTATGCCCTGGCTCCAACTACATAATCCGCAGATTGATTGGTCTACGTTACAACTCACTTCCTGAGGTTCACATTGCCGTCAGTCCTGCTTAGCCCAAGTTTGTCCTGTAAGGTCTTCTGAAGTTAAAACCCAGTCAAGTCTTCCTGTGGCCTACCAAGATTTCTATGACGTCTTCAGTGAAAAGGCCGCTGATGTTCTGCCGCCCCATAGAGAGTGGGATTGCCCCATTGACCTCATTCCCGGCAAGAAACCACCTAGAGGGCGTACTTATCCGTTATCCGTTCCTGAAACCGAGGCGATGAGCGAATACATCAGGGAGAACTTACAGAAAGGATTCATCCACCCCTCATCTTCACCCGCTGGTGCAGGCTTTTTCTTTGTTAAAAAGAAGGATGGAGGATTACGTCCATGCATCGATTACCGGGGTCTCAACGATATTACCATCAAAAACAGCTATCCATTACCTCCCATCACTGAATTATTTGATAGAGTCAAGGGAGCCCGCATCTTCACCAAGTTAGATCTCCGCGGTGCCTACAATCTCATCAGAATCCGTAGTGGTGATGAATGGAAGACAGCCTTTAATACTCGGGATGGTCATTACGAGTACCTAGTAATGCCATTCGGGTTGAGCAATGCCCCAGCAGTGTTCCAGCACTTCGTTAACGAAATCTTCTGTGATGTTCTGTATAAGTATCTCGTAGTTTACCTGGATGATATCCTCATCTTCTCCCAAGATCTCTCTTCTCATCGTCTACAAGTCCGTGAGGTCCTCCGACGTCTTCGTGAGAACCGTCTCTACGGCAAGTTGTCCAAGTGTACCTTCGAAGTTCCTTCCATACCCTTCCTGGGGTATATAATTTCTGGATCGGATCTCCAGATGGACCCGACAAAGTTGGAAGCTATTGCCAATTGGTCCATTCCGAGTACTCTCAAGTCCATTCAGCGATTCCTGGGATTCGCTAACTATTATAGGAAGTTCATCAGAGGATTTTCAACTCTCATTGCTCCTATTACCAGCTTAACTGGAAAGGGGGCAGATCATTCCAACTGGTCAGAAGATGCCTTGGCTGCGTTTCAAAAAATCAAGCTGGCTTTCATGTCCGCCCCAGTTTTGTCGCAACCAGATGTTAACAAGCCATTCGAGTTGGAGGTAGATGCTTCCACAGTAGGAGTTGGAGCTGTTCTCTCCCAAATGGGAGCTGATGGGAAGATTCACCCTTGTGGATTCTTCTCTCGCAAATTCCTTCCTGCAGAAGCTAACTATTCCATTGGTGATCAAGAACTACTGGCGATCAAGCTGGCCCTTGAGGAATGGGGATATCTCCTGGAAGGGCCAAAGTTTCCATTCAACATCTACACGGATCATTAGAACCTGCTCTACTTAAAGGCAGCCCAGTGTCTTAATCCTCGCCAGTCCCGGTGGGCTATGTTCTTCTCCCGTTTTAACTTCAAGCTTCATTTCCGCCCAGGTGCTCTGAATACCAAAGCAGATGCTTTGTCCCGATCTATGGAATCCGAAGAAGAGACGTCCGATCCAGTTCCGCATTCCATTCTGAATCCAGTTGTATTTGCATCATCTCAAGTTTCTCCTGTTCCGCCTCCTGGTAAGACTTTTTTGTTTCTCCTGAACTTCGTCCCAAGTTGCTGTCTTGGGCTCATCAGTCCAAATTCACTGGGCATCCTGGTGTCCTAAAGACTTTCAAGTTTCTCTCCAAAACATACTGGTGGCTGAAGATGAAGGTCGACATCAAGGACTTCGTGGCATCCTGCCCTAAGTGTGCGCAGCACAAGACTCCTCGTCAGACTCCAGTAGGTCAGTTACAGCCATTATCTGTTCCCAGCCGTCCCTGGTCACACTTGTCCATGGATTTCATCTCTGACCTTCCCTCTTCTCAAGGATTTAATACCATCTGGGTAGTTGTTTGACAGGTTTACCAAAATGGACCATTTTGTTCCACTCCAGGGTCTTCCTTCTGCCCCAAAACTTGCTCATATCTTCCTACGGGAGATTTTCCGTTTACATGGACTACCCACCGAAATTATATCTGACCGTGGAGTTCAGTTCGTGGCAAGATTTTGGAGAGCCCTTTGTTCTGCCATGCAAGTCAACCTCAAGTTTTCATCAGCCTACCACCCTCAGATGAATGGGCAGACGGAGAGGGTAAATCAAGAGTTGGAG
The DNA here is from genome assembly GCF_028390025.1 of Pseudophryne corroboree. Taxonomy (NCBI): domain Eukaryota; kingdom Metazoa; phylum Chordata; class Amphibia; order Anura; family Myobatrachidae; genus Pseudophryne; species Pseudophryne corroboree. The sequence goes on from NC_086448.1 coordinate 406,633,508, forward strand.
ACCTTTTTAAGACTTTATGTTTCATCTTCTCAAGACGACTGGATGGACCTGCTCCCATGGGCTGAATTTGCTCACAACTTCCGCTACCATACTGCTACAGAAACAACTCAGTTTTTTGCTGTATATGGACAACATCCTCGTGTTCCAGATTTCCAAGACCTTCCTAGCATCGATGTTCCTGCCGCCACTTCTGTTTTAAGTCAGTTTTCTTCAATCTGGAGGAAGATTCATGCTTCTCTCAAAAAGGCCTCCAGTCGATATAAGTTCTTTGCTGACCGCAAAAGACGTGCAGTTCCTAGCCTGAAACCTGGTGACAAGGTTTGGCTTTCCACTCGGAACATTCGTCTTAGAGTGCCGTCGATGAAGTTTGCACCACGCTTCATTGGTCCTTTCTCCATTGAAAGAGTTATCAGTCCTGTGGCCTACAAACTCAAATTGCCTCCTTCTTTACGAGTTCCTAATGCCTTTCATGTCTCTCTCCTCAGACCGTTAGTCCTGAATCGCTTCCAAAGAGCTCTTCCAGTTGGTCCCAGAATACGAACCCAGCGGGGTGTAGAGTTCGAAATAGAGAAGATTCTGGATTCTCGTTGCCGGTACGGTCGTCTGCAATACCTCATCGACTGGTCCGGTTATGGTCCTGAGGAGAAAAGTTGGGTAAATGCTACAGATGTCCATGCTCCAAGGTTGGTCCGTGTCTTCCACAGAACTCATCCTTCCAAGCCACGTAGGTGTTCGGTGCCCACCCATAAAGGAGGGGGTACTGTCAGGAATCGACTTACCACGGCTGCATCTGTCCGTCGGTGCAGACTCCGTCTGGGGTCCCTGCGTTTTGCTGTCGCTGATCTCCCTGTCGCTGGATGTCATCCTGGGCCTGGGAGCGCTCCTGTTGTCAGCGGGCACGCCGCGTTCCCACCGGGCCGCGGCATGGGCGCCGCCATGACAGTTCCCCTCAGTCTGAGTGCGGCAGCCAATCCGGAGCTTGGCCGCACCTCCTCGTTCTACTCCAGCCAATGCCTGCAGACCAAGGGGTATATCAGGAGCTGCAGGGTGAGTCAGTGGTTGTCATGAACTTCGTGTCACTCCTGCGACTCGTGTGTCTGGATCCGCTCTCCTGTTTCCCTGTGTTACTGTTTGCCTTCCAGGCTGTCCGGTATTACCGTGGAACAACAAGCACTAGCAATCCCTGCATTTGTTATCTGGCTCCACACCTTCTTCAGCTACAGTGTGCTCCAGCCCTCAGCAGAAGAGACTCTCTCTCCAGGTGCATCTCATCATCTCACCTGAGTATCAGCCTGCAAGCTGCCAGTGCATTTCCAACAGCACTGTGAACTTACATTAGTCTCCTGCATCTGCTACCAGGTTTGCTACCAATACCACCTTCTCTGCTGGCTCCACGTTTTAAACAACTCTGGTTTCCATACCAGCATATTGATCTCTTGATCAACTACACAGTCATACTGCTATTGCCATAGACTCTCATTGTTATTGCCATAGACTCTCAGCTTCCACGCTGCACCATGCCCATTGCATTTCTTATTGTTTATTTCTGCAAGTATTCCTGCTGCCTTACTGTTTAACTTTTATTTAATAAACAACATTGCGCACATGCGCAGAAACCCAATCCAGCCTCCTCACTTCTTCCATCCTACCTCCACTGACCCACTAGCGCCCCCTCCGGGGACAAAAGCAAGACCGAACCTGACACAACAGCTCCACTACCTGGATTGTCAGAACAACTGCAGTTCCAGTTTTAATAAAGTTTATTCTTTTACTGTCTGTGCCTTTGGACTAGCTGCCACTAGAACTCCAACAACTCTCATCTCACATACTACCAGCAGCTCCACTGTCCGCTCTCATTTATTAATGCATGAGAAAGAGCTGAATCAAGCCTCCTAGCTTCAGTAATTCCTGTTTCTGCCTCAAATGCCTACCCAAGCCATTGCCAACCCCATGACTGTATTAACAATGGGGCAGATGGAGCTACAGCTCCAGGCCCTCCCATGAAAATAGGCTCAAGGGGACTTACAGTGGTGACAGGAAAAAACTTTTTCCTGTCACAAGCTGCCGGCAGCTGTCCTACAAACCCCTGCCCATACAAACCTTGCTGGGCCACCATCATGCTCCCCCTGCTTGCCCAGAAATTGTTTACATTCTAAGTTGAGTACATGGCAGTTGTGGGCTGGGTATAGGGGCAGGGTGACTTTTGCCCCCCGGGCCTGTAAAATGTAAAGAATTTGGAGTCTATTTGACACAGCCAGACAGCAGCATAGTTATCACATCCTCCCTGCATACCGTGCCTCTCTTCTTTTCATTTGGTCCGCAGGCCCAGGGTGATGGGGCACCACGAGCCTGCGGACCCTCGCAGGCAGGGCTGTAGACAGGGAGGTGCAGTTCCTGCACCAGCCTGACATACTCATCTTATCTGCCACCACTGGCGGCTGCAAGCTGGGCGCACGGCTGCCCTGTCCTTGCTCCCTGTCATCTGCCTAACCTTGTCCTGGTCCTGCTCCGCCTCCTGCTCCAACTGCAAGTCACAAGCCTTAAAAACTTTGATCGTGGAGGAACAGCTCCAGGGTTGTGTCTATGTTCCCTCAAGTCGCAATCAAGCCAAAAACGTTAGTTAAATGAGTATGGATCGTGTGTGTGTGTGTGTGTGTGTGTGTGTGTGTGTGTGTGTGTGTGTGTGTGTGTGTGTGTGAGGGGTGGAGGGGGTTTGTTGTGTTGGGCATAAAGAACATGAAGAGGGGGGCGTTGATTGGCATAAGTATATATGGGGGGATGAAAAGCATGAAGGTTATAAGGGCTGGGGAGGAGTGATAGGTATATACAGTGGAGGTGTTGATGTGTTTGGCATAAAGGATATAAGGAGTGGGGAGGGGTTGATACGTATAAGCATATAAGTGAGAGTGAAGCATAAGGATATAAGGGGGAGGGGATAGGCATAAGGTATATAGGTGTTGGGGGTATGTGCACAAAGAACAATGGGGATATATATATACAGTAACGAACCAGGGCGGCACTGTAGTAAGTGATGAAAAGTGTGGTTTACTCAACATTTTGGGGATGTGCTCCCCTTCATATAAAACCATTTTATACTGATGAGGGGAAGCACGTTCCCGAAAATGTTGAATAAACCACACTTGTCTTCACTTACTACAAGTGTCTAAGCGCTGCCTTGGTTCGTTACTGCATATTGGGGGTGTTGTGCCCTGGAAGGATGGTAGGTAGGCAGGTAGGATCATGCCATTATGCCACCTGAGTGCCGGATCTTGTTTTATCCATATACAGATGTAGCCACACTCATCGTTGCTGTGATGCATACACATTGCGGCAGCGAAGGTGTGACTTGTGTGCCCACGTCTATAATGCGCACTTGCGTATGCACGCACATGCCATAGGCTTCTGTGGTGTGATTGCAAGCTGCAGTTACCAGCCCAGGTAGAACAACCAGGGCCACTTGCAAGTATATACACATACACACATATACACACGTACACACTAGTAAAGGGGCCACATGTCAAGTCATCCCAGTTAGCCCCACCACCAGCTGTGACTGGTGCTTGTCCTCTCTTCTTCTCCAGTTTAGTCCCCACCACCATCATGCTCTTTCTGCCATCCCTCTCGCTCTATCCTGTAAGTTCCCGACTCCTCTCCTAGGACTGTCCCTTCTCCGTAGCACTAAGAGTAATTTTAGCACATGCCTTCTCCCATTGCACATGCATTCGGGAAACAGGACAGGCCTTAACAAATTATATATATATATCAGGAGGTGTGTGGATCGGCACTCCCACTTGTTGAGCAATGAACTCCGGTGCACCCTGGCTAAACGAGTAACATCAATATTGAAAATGCAGCGGCACTCAGAGAATTCCAATAGCAAAAAAATCTGTGTATTAAATCACACCCTAGTAAACCTTTTTTTTTTCCAATAGCAAGAAATCCGTGTATTAAATCACACCATAGTAAACCAACATTTCTGGGTCAGTGTATCCCTTTGTCAAGGTGAGTAACAGAGAATAAATGACACACATACCTTTATACCCAAGAGAAGCCCCATCCGTGCTGGCGGGAAGGTTGGTTCTATATCGGAGTGGGAGAAGGGACCTTGTGACGTACCTAGGGGAGGAGACACGTCACCAGGGGGAGGAGCTATGGGCGAACAGGGTACCCGAAAAGTACCCTCGCGGGCTCGCTTCGCTCACCACGCTTCGGGCACGGTGGCTCGCTTCGCTCGCCACCTGATTACTAAAGGTAATAGTTGGTGGCGTGGATAGTAGAGGAACTATCCCGCTGGCCTAGCTCCTCCCCCTTGCATCATAACTCCTCCCCCTTACGGAAAAGGTCCTTTAGCCCACTTGATTCTAGCATCTACCCTGGCGGGAAGCGCCTCCCGGTCCTCTGTCCCGGCGTCTTCCACGTGCGTCACTGGAGAGCGCCCGCTTGTTGCCATGGCAACCGGCCGGCGCTGACTTTCTGACACACTAGTAAACAAAACACTCTTGTCCAGAATGATGCAGTCTCCCTCTGGGTACAACATATACAATATCTGTATAAAAACTAGACTATATTGTACTCATAGATGTAGTTATTGTATCTTAATTTATTGAAACCGTCTAATAAGGCTTTATGTTGGAAGTGTGTGTAGACGTGCATAAATGTACTATGGTGTGATTTAATACACAGATTTTTTGCTATTGGAATTCTCTGAGTGCCGCTGCATTTTTTCAGTATTGGTATATATATATATATATATATATATTATATATATACTTTTTTTTCCCTGTGGCAGTAGCTGTTATACTACATATTAAAAGATCCTATCATGGACCATCACCCCAGTTTACCCCCTTACCCCTTCTGAAATCGCCCCTCTGTCTTCAAATCCTGTCATGTTTGACTAAAAGATGCCTTGCAATCAAATTACTCAGCAAATTTGTATAATATTTTCATTCACGCTGCAAATTCATTTTAAACTAACATGAGAAAGGTTAGCATTAGCATCTTACTCACCCTGTTTTTGTGGGGCATCTGTGTCCTGCAAATGGGTGGTCTTCAGTATGCCGAATGTCGGGATCCCGGCGCACAGTATACCCATAGTTGCCTATCCTCCCTCATTCTGCAGGAGACTCCCTGAAATAGCAGCAATCTCCCTCATTACATTTGGATGTAAGTCATTTTTATGACGCGTCTCAGATGTGGCAGTACACGTCCGCAATGATAGGTGTTACTTTCACAATCTCCCTGAAATGCTTTTTCAAAGTAGGCAAGCATGAGTATACCGGCGCCGAGATCCCGACACCCGGCATACCGACAGCTAATCTCCCTCGTAGGGGTCCACGACCCCCCTGGAGGGAGAATAAAATAGTGTTACCCGCGTGGTGAGCGCAGCGAGCCCGCAAGAGGCTCCTTTGCACTCGCCACACTGTCGGTATGCTGGTGGTCGGGCTCCCGGCGCCGGTATGCTGGTCGCCGGGAGCCCGGCCACCGGCATACCATACTACACCCCTGCAAATGGAGCACTTGAACCACTTCTGGTAGAGTTATGGCCCATGGTGGCTCTTTATTCTATACTCCAGCCACTCCTGATGAAAGGGGGAGCTAGTGCCACTCTGCCTACTCAGCCTAGACTCTGTGGCCATCTTACGCTTCACGCAAAACATCTTATATTGTTGAATACATTTTTTAGACACCTCCACAGTATGCTTCAGTGTGCCAGAGCAATTGACCTCCTCCATGATCTGGTGCCACAGAGTAGATCTCTTCCAGCTACTGGTCCTGGAGGAGTAGTGACCAACTTGACCTAGGCCACATTCTCCTCATGCGCCATCAGCCACAAACACCTCCTCCTCCCCCAACTATGTCAACCACAGGCTGCTGTACAGACATGTCCTCCACATCCATCTCATCAGTCCTCATGCTCCCACTCTCCTCTTCCATTAGAACAAAAAACATGTAACACTGATAAATTAAAGAAAATACAAAACCCCTTCACCACGACCTCTTTCACAGACACAGCACACTCACACACCACAGACACAAATAATAACAAGACAAAACTTAAAATGACACAGTACAAAAACAAGCTACACTGTAAAAAATTACCAAGGCAACAGTCGCAAAATATCTCTAGAACTCTCCTCTCCAACAACTGTGCAACCACCTAAGAGGAAAAACAACAGCACCCACCGTCCTCAATGAGGATAAAGACTCCAACTGTGGACTCTAATTAATGGAAGCCTCTTCGCATCTAACAAATGGTGACCGGTGTATCCATACAAGGACTTGTGGACTTACCAGGGGTATTCAATAGGAACAGATACTAATTGGTCTAACTGAGAATAGATTATTAAGAGAGTATAAAAGGTGTATACACTTTATGTAAGTCTTTTCCTGGCACATGAAGTAAAAATTGTTTTTTATTATGAAATTGTTTTTATATAATAAATTGTCATCTATTTTTACTATCATCATTCCAATCATTTCTAAATCTAGCACTGCTTTTTCGACACTTTGTATCTTTACAGGAGGGACTTACCTATTTTTATTTAGTAGCTGCTTGTTGCAGCAACCACATATTAAGCGCCTGTTTCTTCTTGTTAGAAGGTTTTTTTGCATTGGCTGGAGGAGGGGCTGGTGGAGGCACGTGAAGGGGACAAACTGAGTGGGTGAAGATACCGGAAGTGCTGGGAGCTGGGTGCCGGGAGCAGAAGTGAACACAAGTACTATTGTACACTATAATACCCTCTATACACAGCTTCTTTATTTACAACTGATTCATGGTACTTATAGGATGATTGTAAGTGCTATAAGGTGATTGTATTGGTGTTAGTTTTCTGGGATAGGTCCAAATAAGAAGGGACATACATACATCAATTAAAGGTTAACGCAGCTTAGAGATAGTTAACTCCTTAAGAATGAGTGGGAACAAGATTGATGGTCTCACCCAGTGCATATCTTGCCAGATGTATGAATACCTGGAGCAACCAATCCAGGGTGAAGCCCAGATAACTGATCTAATGCAGACTATTGCAGGAATATCGCCAATCTTGAGCAGAGTTTGCAGCTCACAATGGATGCATTGGAGGAGCAGGGTGGGTCTGGGGAAGAGGAGGATGAACAGGTAGGTAGATGGGTTACAGTTAGAAAGTATAAAGGTGGGAAGAAGAAGCAGGCCAGCTCTGAGCTTCTGAAGAAACAGCCCCGGTATTAGAGGCTGAGAAACGCGTCAAGCATCCCGCCCGACGTCCTGCCCGGTATCCTGGGTATTCAACATTCAGCACACCCACAGCACATTCAGCGGTTCCTGCTACGGATGCACGAGCGAACGGCTCCTGACTTCATCAGCCGCGAACGGCTTTCTGGTCTCAGGTAGCCGCGCTCTGAAGTGGTCCCCGTGAAGCGCAGTCTTCAACAGTGATACCGACACCTTGCTGTGCCGCTGTTTAGCGGTGTGGGCAGCCGGCGCCCACTACAGGAAAAGACACTAAAGGGAAATTTCCATCATTTAAAAGTGGGTAAGCTTCATTATATGAGACTGCACAATCAGTGATTTGGCTAAATTATCACTGCACATATATGGAAATTTGCACAAATTAAGCTACCCATAGAAAGTCTACGTGATCTGGATAAGACTGCAATATACAAGCTGATTAATACCATATAAATACTTCACTGTGGATGGACTTCCTAAACAGCATCTAAGGAACCCATGTGAATTAATTAGCCCATGCATGGAGCTTAACCCTATAAGTACTAGTACATTTTAATTGCTGCAGCATTTATTGGGAATTAAGAGGTTATGTTCTTTTTAAAGGTGATTATTTAGAATCATTGAATGTTTGGTGTGTATTGTATGTTGAACATTCCAGGATAAGCGGATTATTTTATTGAGACTATATTAATTATTTTTAATAAATAAATTTATTAGACTGTTCATTGGTAGCGCTTCTCTGAGTATTTATTGTTCCACATATTAAGCGCCTGTTTCTTCTTGTTAGAAGGTTTTTTTGCATTGGCTGGAGGAGGGGCTGGTGGAGGCACGTGAAGGGGACAAACTGAGTGGGTGAAGATACCGGAAGTGCTGGGAGCTGGGTGCCGGGAGCAGAAGTGAACACAAGTACTATTGTACACTATAATACCCTCTATACACAGCTTCTTTATTTACAACTGATTCATGGTACTTATAGGATGATTGTAAGTGCTATAAGGTGATTGTATTGGTGTTAGTTTTCTGGGATAGGTCCAAATAAGAAGGGACATACATACATCAATTAAAGGTTAAGGCAGCTTAGAGATAGTTAACTCCTTAAGAATGAGTGGGAACAAGATTGATGGTCTCACCCAGTGCATATCTTGCCAGATGTATGAATACCTGGAGCAACCAATCCAGGGTGAAGCCCAGATAACTGATCTAATGCAGACTATTGCAGGAATATCGCCAATCTTGAGCAGAGTTTGCAACTCACAATGGATGCATTGGAGGAGCAGGGTGGGTCTGGGGAAGAGGAGGATGAACAGGTAGGTAGATGGGTTACAGTTAGAAAGTATAAAGGTGGGAAGAAGAAGCAGGCCAGCTCTGAGCTGCAAAATCCCAGCAGATTTACCTGACTGGAAGAAGATACTGTGAATGGCAGTGCAGATATGGTGGAACTGCAGAGACTGTTTCCTCTAGCAACCAGAGGAGCGGTCACTTCTGCAGAGGGGGTAAAGTTGCTAGCAAGGTTCCTAGTCAGATTGTGGTGGAAGAGGATTCAATTATTAGGAAGGCTAATAGTTGAATCTGCTACCAGGACCGCGATCATCATACAGTATGTTGTCTTCCGGGTGCTCGGGTATGACACATTGCAGATCGGGTAGACAGATTGTTGGCAGGGGCTGGGCAAGACCCGGCAGTCTTGGTGCATGCTGGCACCAATGACAAAGTTAGTGGTAGATGGGATGTCCTTAAAAAGGATTATAGGGATCTAGGTCGCAAACTTAGGGCAAGGACATTGAATGTAATATTCTCTGAAATATTACCTGTGTGATGCGCTAGCCCAGGGAGGAAGAGGGAAATTAGGCAGGTTAATGTGTGGCTAAAAGATTGTTGTAGAAAGGAGGGATTTGTTTTCCTGGAACATTGGGCAGACTTCTTGGTCATGCGCCATCTTTTTTGTCACGATGGATTGCACTTGAATGAGAAGGGGTCAGCAGTGCTGGGGGAAGGATGGAGGAGTTTTTAAACTAGGTGTCTGGAGAAGGGATTAGATAGATCTAATGAGGCGATCAGTGAGAGCAGTAATGAGGGATGTATTAAGTATAATGGTGGTGGAGAAAGGGGAGGGGAAAAATCAGGAAACATGGGTAAAATAAGAAATAGTCATTTTAACGAGGAAAGGGTATCTACAAAAAAAAAACAAAGAGTAAAGGGATTAACTAAACTAAAGTGTATGCTTGCATATGCAAAAAGCCTATCAAGTAAAATGGGGGAATTAGAAATAATTGCATAAAAAGACTAATATGATATTATAGGTATTACGGAGACATGGTGGGATGAGTCTCATAACTGGGCAGCAAGATTGGAGGGATATACCTAGTTCAGGGGAGACAGGGCTAACAAAAAGGGAGGAGTATGCCTTTATATAAAACCATTCTTAAAACCATATCTAAAGGAAGTGATTTTTGAGGGGACTGGAGATAACGTGGAGGCACTGTGGGTTAAAATATCATGTGGGGGATCAGAAACAAAAAAGCTAATATTAGGGGTATGCTACAAACCACCTGACATTAGTAAGACTGAGGAGGTACAACTTTTGCAGCAAATTGAAAAAGCAGCAGGAATAGGCAAAGTCCTAATCATTGGGGTTTATCCTGACATAAACTGGAACAATGTATCATGTATTACAGCTAAGGAAAACAGGTTCTTAAATATGCTTAAAGATCACTATTTATCTCAAGTAATAGAGGAGCCTACTAGAAATAGGACAATACTGGACCTAAAACAAACTAATATTGTGGAGTTAGTATCAAATACAGGAGTTCAAAATATAAACTGATGTGGCTTAATAATAAGGTTAAGGAAGTAATGGATAAAAAGAGACGTGCTTTCAAAGCATTTAAATCAGATGTGAAGACGGAGTCATTCCACTACTATAAGGAATGTTATAAGAAATGCAAAAAATAAATCAGAGCGGCTAAATAGAAAATGAAAAGCAAATAGATTAAGACACATTCAAAAAAGTTGATAAGAGATAATATGGGACCATTTAAAGGATGGTTGGGAGTATTGACTAATGATGACAAACTAAAAGCAGAAATATTAAACAAGTTTTTTTATCTGTGTTTACTAGAAAGGATCAGATATTAGAAGTAGTGAATAACATACAAGTAATGATAATGTACACTTGAACAGCACTTGTTTGAGTGAGGAAGTAGTACGCGAGCGACTAACCAAAATTAAGATTAATAAATCTCCTGGTCCAGATGGACTTCACCCTAGGGTGCTTAAGGAGCTTAACTCAGAATTGGTAAGGCCTTTATTTATATATTTTCTGTGATTCTATTAAAACAGGCATGATACCAAAGGACTGGCAGATAGCAGAGGTAGTGCCAATATTTAAAAGGGAAGTAAAACTCATCCTGATAACTATAGACCGGGTAATTTAACATCAATAGTGAGAAAAACTTTGGAAGAAATATTAAAGGAAAGCATACAAGAGTACTTGGATACGTCCAATGTTATTAACAGGAATCAGCATGGTTTTGTGACACACAGGTCATACCAAACTAATCTAATTAGCTTCTACAAAAAAGTGAGCAATAACATTGAATGGGGTAATGCAGAAGATTATATCTATTTAGGTGTTGCAAAAGCCTTTGATACAGTGCCTCACAAGAGGCTGATTTTCAAACTAAGAGAGCTTGGCATGGCTAATACCATTCGTAGTGAAATTGGTTGGATAACAGGAAACATCAAGTTGTGGTTAATGGGATGTTCTCCAAATGGGCCATTGTACTCAGTGGAATACTGCAAGGGTCAGTACTCGAGCCACTACTGTTCAATGTATTTATTAATGACCTAGGAATAGGACTGGAAAGCATGGTATTAATTTTTGCAGATGACACAAAACTATGTAAGGTAATTAACTCGGATAAGGATTCAGACTCCCTACAGAATGACTTATTTAAACTGGAACATTGGGCATCTAAAAGGAAAATGAGGTTCAGTATAGATAAATGTAGAGTCATGCACTTCGGAACTAAGAATAACCATGCAACATACAAATTAAATGTAGAAAATGTAGGGGAAACTGTATTAGAAAAGGTTTTGGCTGTGCTTATTGATGATAGATTAAACAACAGTACACAATGTCAGAGTGCAGCAACAAAGGCAAATAAGGTATTAGCATGCATAAAACAGGGAATAGAGACAAGGGATGAAAGTGTAATCCTACCATTATATAAATCATTGGTACGGCCACATCTTGAATATTGGTGGTCATTCCAAGTTGTCGATTTTTGCTATATTGCGATTAGTCGCTTACTGCGCGTGCGCAAGGTTCGCAGAGCGCATGCGCTTAGTTATTTTACACAAAAGTTAGGTATTTTACTCACGGCATAATGAGGATTTTTCATCGTTCTGGTGATCGTATTGTGATTGACAGGAAGTGGGTGTTTCTGGGCGGAAACTTGGCGTTTTATGGGCATGTGCGAAAAAACGCTGGCGTTTCTGGGAAACAAAGAAAGGCTTACCAGGTTAAATATGTTCTCACTTGAAAAAAGGCAGCTAAGAGGAGACATTATTAACATATATAAATATATAAAGAGACAATACTTGGAACTATCAGGTGATTTGTTTACTATGAGACCTCTACAAAGGACATGCGGACATCAGCTAAGGTTAGAAGAGAGAATATTCCATACCAAACAAAGGAGGGGGCTCATAACAGTAAGGGCAGTTAAGATCTGGAATTCTTTACCAGAAAATGTAGTAATGCCGGGCTTAGTCGTTAAGTTTAAAAATTAGTTGTATAAATTTCTTACTGATGAAGGTATCCAATGATATAGCATTTAAAGAGATTGTAGTGAGTTACTATGTGTATATCTATGGTTACATAAACAGAAGTATAGGATCAAAATAAAGGTTGAACTCGATCATCTTGTCTTTTGTCAACCTCACTAACTATGTTACTATGTTACTATGAAAAGCAAATCGCTATTGAGAGTAAAACCAATCCTAAAGAGCATATAATAAACAGTAAAAGGTTAAAAAAGGAGAATAAAGGACCATTAAAAGATGGATTGGAAGTCTTGATAAATGACAAAGAAAAAGCTGAAATATTGAATGCATTTTTTATCTGTGTTTACTAGAAAAGACCAGATGGTGAGAGTAAAGCATATCAAAAGTGACTGTAATGACCCATGGCTTAGAACTTGTTTAACTAAGGAAGTGGTCCGGGAGAGACTCAGCAAAATTAAGATTAATAAATCTCCTGGTCCAGATGGACTTCACCCAAGGGATCTCATGAAGCTTAACTCAGAACTAGAAAGACCCTTATATTTGATTTTCTATGAGTCACTTACATCAGGCATGGTACCAGGCATAGCATATCGCTGAGGTAGTGCCATTATTTAAAAAGAGAATCAAAACACATCCTGGAAATTACAGACTGGTAAATTTTACATCTGTTGTGGGAAAAGATTGGAAGGTATATTAAGGGATAGCATACAGGAGTACCTGCAGACGTCTAAGATTATAAATAGGAACCAGCATGGGTTTGTGAGGGATAGGTCATGACAAACTAACCTAATTAGCTTTTACAAAAAAGTGAGCGACAATCTTAACCAGGTTAATGCAGTGGATGTGATCTATTTAGATTTTGCAAAAGCCTTTAATACAGTGCCTCACAGGAGGCTGATTATCAAAGTAAAGGAACTTGGCCTAGGAAAAACTGTTTGTACTTGGGTAAGTAATTTGCTGGATAACAGGGAACAGCGAGTGGTAACCAATGGGATGTTTTCAAACTGGGCATCAGTATTCAGTGGAATATTGCAAGGGTCTGTACTCGGGCCACTATTGTTTAACATAGTTATTAATGACCTAGGAATAGGACTGTAAAGCACAGAGTCAATTATTGCAGATGATACTAAACTGTGTAGGGCAGGAATGTCCAAAGTGCGGCCCTCCAGCTGTTGTGAAACTACATATCCCAGCATGCCCTGACAGTTTTGCTGTCAGAGAATGCTAAAACTAGCTCAAGGCATGCTGGGATGTGTAGTTTCTCAACAGCTGGAGGGCCGTAGTTTGGACATGCCTGGTGTAGGGTAAATCATTCGGTAATAGATGTTGAGTCTCTACAGAGCGACTTATTTAAACTGGAAAATTGGGCATCTAAATGGAGAATGAAGTTCAATATACAAAAATGTAAAGGTATGTACTTTGTGCCAAAAAATAACCATGCAACATAGAAATGAAATAGGGTAAATCTAGGGGAAACAGTACTTGAAAAAGATTTGGGTGTGCTCATTGATAATAAGCTTAGTAGCAGCACCCAATGTCAAAGTACAGCAAAGAAGGCAAATAAAGTGTTACCGTGCATAAAATGGGGAATTGAGACAAAGGATGAGAATGTGATCCTGCCACTGTACAAATCATTGGTACGGCCGAACCTGGAATATTGTGTACAGTTCTGGGCACCGCATTATAAAAAAAGATATCTTGGAACTCAAAAGAGTTCAGAGGCAAGCTACAAAATTGGTTAAGGGGTTAGAGCAGTGATTTTCAACCTTTATTTATTTGCGGCACACCAAACAATATTTTAAGATTGCCAAGGCACACCATCAGTTCCCCACAGAAAAAAACAAAAAACACACATTGGCCCTCACAGTAAAAAAAAACAACACACATACATTGGCCTACACAGAAAAAACAATCACATTGGCCCTCATTCCGAGTTGATCGCTCGCTAGCTGCTTTTAGCAGCATTGCACACGCTAGGCCGCCGCCCTCTGGGAGTGTATCTTAGCTTAGCAGAATTGCAAATGAAAGATTATCAGTTCTGCTATTAAATATTTCCCTGCAGTTTCTGAGTAGCTCCAGACCTACTCCTAGATTGCGATCACTGCAGACTGTTTGGTTCCTGGTTTGACGTCACAAACATGCCCTGCATTTGGCCAGCCACACCCCCGTTTCCCCAGTCACTCCTGCGTTTTCGTCTGGCACGCCTGCGTTTTTTAGCACACTCCCGGAAAACGCTCAGTTACCACCCAGAAACACCCACTTCCTGTCATTCACTCACCGATCAGCAGAGCGACTGAAAAGCGTTGCTCGGCCCTGTGTAAAATTGCATAGTTTTGTGTGAAAGTACTTAGCGAGTGCGCCCTGCGGCCCATACGCATGCGCAGAACTGCCGGATTTTAGCCTGATCGCAATTCTGCTAAAAGCGGCAGCGAGCGAACAACTCGGAATGACCACCATTGCTCCCCACATAAATCATGTTGCTCCCTATATAAATCCGATTGCTCCCCACATAAATCATGTTGCTTCCTACATAAATCCTATTGCTCCCCACATAAATCCTATTGCTCCCCACATAAATCATGTTGCTCACACATAAATCAATCACATTTCTCCCCACATAAATCCTATTGCTCCCCACATAAATTATTCACATTATTCCCCCCATAAATCCATAAATCCTTATTCTCCCCACATAAATCTTATTGTTCCCCACAGGAGAAATAAAATAACAAATATTAGCCCCTACTGGTCAGCTGTCCTCCTTCCTGTCCCTCAGTGGCGGGGGTTGTTCATAGTGGAGTGCTGCGAATACTGAGCAGCGGGCGGTCGGCAGGTGTGGATGTGGGTGGGCAAGGAAAGCTGTGTATGCAGGCAGGAACTGGAAGATGTGTATGTGGGTGGGCTGGCTGGGTGGTGAGACGCAGTGTCCGTGACCTATGATATCACACCGCCGCGTCTTCAAGGCATAGGTCAAGGTCGGAGCACGACTGATCCTCTAAGAAGAGCCCGGGCCAACAGTTCACTCTGAAGGTACAGTAAGCTGCTCTGGCTCCGCGGCACACCTTGCAACTGGTCACGGCACACTAGGGTGCCACGGCACACTGGTTGAAAAAGCCTGGTATAATGTATAATATTGTACATTAGCTTACACACTAGTCAGACAAAGGCAATTTTATAAACATTTTTAATAATGCATCGATTAAAATTTTATACAGAAAATACAGTACAGAACTACATATTTGTGGCTTGATCTTTAAACTATAATAGGTAAAACTTTATACAGGTGATTTATATTATTATTACAAAGTTCAGGTGTGAGTACTTCTAGACAAAATTTTTGGATCCCATCCAACAGCTGCTGTTTTGTTGCTGGCTTCACAACACTCCTAATTTATCTCTTCAATTGAGCCCACACTAATTCAATTGGATTCATGTCCGGTGATCTAAAAAAACAGTACAGAAAAAAATGTTTGTTAATTAAGTTAAAAAGAGAAAATAAAACATACAGTGTTGTACTGTTCATTAAACCATTGCCTGTTTACTCATCTGTGTGCCGCCTGACTGTTGGTATAGATTGGACATACTGTATTACCTACTGTAAGAAGGCACCAGCCAGGGCCGTAACTACGTGTGTGCCAAGGGGGCTTGGCACACAGCGCAGTTGCCCTGGGGGCGCACGGCCAGCGGCATGTAATGAGTCAAATTGACTCATTACATGCCGCCTCTGTGACTGCGCCGTGCGCCGCGCTGGAGGAGAGAAGACAGGAGCGCCGGGCAGCGGAGGAGGAGGGAGGGGGAGCAGAGAGCCGCAGCAGCGCTATTTGATTGGTAGTAATCGCTGCTGCAGCATCCCCCTCTCCTTCTGTATTGGCTGCCTGGCGCTGCTGTGGATGCATCCCAGCATCCACAGCAGCGCCAGGCAGCCAATACAGAAGGAGAGGGGGATGCTGCAGCAGCGCTTACTACCAATCAAATAGCGCTGCTGCGGCTCTCTGCTCCCCTCTCCCTCCTCCTCCTTCTCAACTGACTTCACACTGCACGGAGAGGAAGCTGCACGAGGAGCCTGTCAGCGGGGAGAAGGTAAGTATGTCTCTCTCTCTCTCTCTCTCTCTCCTGCAATGTGTAAAAAGGGGTCCCATCTGCTGCAATGTGTAAAAAGGGGTCCCATCTGCTGCAATGTGTAAAAAGGGGTCCCGTCTGCCGCAATGTGTAAGAAGGGGTCCCGTCTGCCGCAATGTGTAAAAAGGGGTCCCATCTGCCGCAATGTGTAAAAAGGGGTCCCGTCTGCCGCAATGTGTAAAAAGTGGTCCCGGCTGCCGCAATGTGTAAAAAGGGGTCCTGGCTGCCGTAATGTGTAAAAAGTGGTCCTGGCTGCCGCAATGTGTAAAAAGGGGGCCTAATGTGTAAAAAGGGGTCCTGGCTGCCGCAATGTGTAAAAAGGGGGACTGGCTGCCGTAATGTGTAAAAAGGGGTCCTGGCTGCCGCAATGTGTAAAAAGTGGGACTGGCTGCCGCAATGTGTAAAAAGGGGGACTGGCTGCCGTAATGTGTAAAAAGGGGTCCTGGCTGCCGCAATGTGTAAAAAAGGGGGACTGGCTGCCGCAATGTGTAAAAAGGGGGACTGGCTGCCGCAATGTGTAAAAAGGGGGACGCTGTCTATTGTAATGTATAAAAGGGGCTCTACCTGGTGTAGTGGCGCTACTGTGCAGCGTAATTTGAATAATGGAGACTACTGTGCACCGTAGTGTGAATTGCTATTATTTTGTTGCCACGCCCCTTCCCGTGAAGCCACGCCCCTATATATTTTTCGCGCGCCTACGGCGCGCACTGTGCCTATCTTGTACGGGGGGGCGCCAATGTCAGTTCTTGCACACAGCGCTAAAATGCCTAGTTACGGCACTGGCACCAGCTACGAAGGCACCAGCTACTGTATCTAATTATTGTGAGTACTGCTTGAAACACACATTTTTGCTCTCTGTGTTCCTGCTGTTGAAATCTTTGCTGGCCTCACATGTTCCAGCTGGTTTCTACAGTTTCTCCATACAGTATTTGATTTCTAATTCTTTAATTTACTGTTTTCATTTCTATATATATATATAAGTAGGAAGAAATCGGCGGCACTCCAGGATTTGGTCAAACAAAACTTGTGTATTATTACATCACAAGATACAATACAAAACCGACGTTTCGGGGCCCGTAGCCCCTTCTTCAAGGTGTATGGGCCCCGAAACGTCGGTTTTGTATTGTATCTTGTGATGTAATAATACACAAGTTTTGTTTGACCAAATCCTGGAGTGCCGCCGATTTCTTCCTACTTATCACCATCACCACGGAGGGCACCCAGGCCTACTGCACATCGTATCCAGTGAGTGCCGGGCTATTCCACAGTATATATATATATATATATATATATATATATACTGCTCAAAAAAATAAAGGGAACACTTAAACAACACAATGTAACTCCAAGTCAATCACACTTCTGTGAAATCAAACTGTCCACTTAGGAAGCAACACTGATTGACAATCAATTTCACATGCTGTTGTGCAAATGGAATAGACAACAGGTAGAAATTATAGGCAATTACCAAGACACCCCCAATAAAGGAGTTGTTCCGCAGGTGGTGACCACAGACCACTTCTCAGCTCCTATGCTTTCTGGCTGATGTTTTGGTCACTTTTGAAAGCTGGTGGTGCTTTCACTCTAGTGGTAGCATGAGATGGAGTCTACAACCCACACAAGTGGCTCAGGTAGTGCAGCTCATCCAGGATGGCACATCAATGCGAGCTGTGGCAAGAAGGTTTGCTGTGTCTGTCAGCGTAGTGTCCAGAGCATGGAAGCGCTACCAGGAGACAGGCCAGTACATCAGAAGATGTGGAGGAGGCCGTAGGAGGGCAACAACCCAGCAGCAGCATCGCTACCTCCACCTTTGTGCAAGGAGGAACAGGAGGAGCACTGCCAGAGCCCTGCAAAATGACCTCCAGCAAGCCACAAATGTGCATGTGCATGTGTCTACTCAAATGATCAGAATCAGACTCCATGAGGGTGGTAGGAGGGCCTGACGTCCACAGGTGGGGGTTGTGCTTACAGCCCAACACCGTGCAGGACGTTTGGCATTTGCCAGAGAACACCAAGATTGGCAAATTCGCCACTGGTGCCCTGTGCTCTTCACAGATGAAAGCAGGTTCTCACTGAGCACATGTGACAGACATGACAGAGTCTGGAGACACCAAGGAGAATGTTCTGCTGCCTGCAACATCCTCCAGCATGACTGGTTTGGCAGTGGGTCAGTAATGGTGTGGGGTGGCATTTCTTTGGGGGGACCGCACAGCTCTCCATGTGCTCGCCAGAGGTAGCCTGACTGCCATTAGGTACCGAGATGAGATCCTCAGACCCCTTGTGAGACCATATGCTGGTGTGGTTGGCCCTGGGTTCCTCCTAATGCAAGACAATGCTAGACCTCATGTGGCTGGAGTGTGTCAGCAGTTCCTGCAAGACAAAGGCATTGATGCTATGGACTGGCCCGCCCGTTCCCCAGAACTGAATCCAATTGAGCACATCTGGGACATCATGTCTCGCTCCATCCACCAATGCCACGTTGCACCACAGACTGTCCAGGAGTTGGCGGATGCTTTAGTCCAGGTCTGGGAGGAGATCCCTCAGGAGACCATCCGCCACCTCATCAGGAGCATGCCCAGGCATTGTAGGGAGGTCATACAGGCACGTGGAGGCCACACACACTACTGAGCCTCATTTTGACTTGTTTTAAGGACATTACATCAAAGTTGGATCAGCCTGTAGTGTGTTTTTCCACTTTAATTTTGAGTGTGACTCCAAATCCAGACCTCCATGGGTTAATAAATTTGTTTTCCATTGATAATTTTTGTGTGATTTTGTTGTCAGCACATTCAACTATGTAAAGAACAAAGTATTTAATAAGAATATTTAATTCATTCAGATCTAGGATGTGTTATTTTAGTGTTCCCTTTATTTTTTTGAGTAGTGTGTGTGTGTATATATATATATATATATATATAATCCAAAAAATGAACCCGCACTCGGATGCTGATGTATCAAAATAAATGGAGGGTGCCCTCAGCAAATGTAAAGATGCAAAAGGAAAGGAAAGGCTGCGGCACTCCAGTTGCAGAAAAATAATATAATGGTTAAAAGATCATAGCAGTAGTACAGATGGCAGCGACGTTTCGGTACTCGCAGGTACCGTTTTCAAGCTACATACTGCTAAAAAGAAAACAGAATGAAATTCTGTTTTCTTTTTAGCAGTATGTAGCTTGAAAACGGTACCTGCGAGTACCGAAACGTCGCTGCCATCTGTACTACTGCTATGATCTTTTAACCATTATATTATTTTTCTGCAACTGGAGTGCCGCAGCCTTTCCTTTCCTTTTATATATATATATATATATATATATATATATATCCTTCCTGAAAGTGTGTATTTTAGCTAGGGTATTGTGACGCTCCTTCAGCATTGCCCAGTAGCCTGCAAAACTTCTACTGTCACTCGTTCCATAGCTGAGCGCTGCCACGAGGCATGGGGATAACAGGCGGCGGCCATTTTGTCAACTTGAAATGTGATCGAGTCCGGTGTATCATAACGTGTATAAAGCTCGCTTATCCCTATTGCCACTGTGTATTTTAGCTAGGGTATTCAGACGCTCCTTCAGCATTGCCCTGTAGCCTGCAAAACCTATGCCATTGCTCGCTCTGTAGCTGAGCACTGCCATGAGGCGAGGGGGGGGTCATGGCCGGCAGCCATTTTGTCAACTTGCTATGCGATCGAGTCCGGTGTATCGTAATGTGCATAGAGCTCGCTTATCCCTATTGCCACTGTGTATTTTAACTAGGGTATTCAGTTGCTCCTTCAGCATTGCCCTGTAGGCTGCAAAACCTATGACAGTGCTTCCAAAAATGACCCTCTCAAAGAGGTACAGCATGCTCTGTTCCTGGACTTCTATATTAATGTACTGTATGATTGTAACAGATCATTCTGTCCCTCCTGGAGAAGGTCATGTTGGGAGGAACAGTACTGTACAGTATGCTGTAGTACAGGGAGAAAAGTATAATACTGTATTTTCACTTTACTGTTGTGCACTTTGAAAATGTACAGTTGTTTGTTATTTTAACCATATTGTGCTTTACATGTTTCCTTACTGTATTTTTTATTTTTTTTTAGACAAAAGAAGAGTGAGAATGCAGACTACAAGATTCTATGGGTGTGCCAAAACCCATCCATCAATGGCACACAGACTGGCTGAATCAGCCCCACAAATGCTGAAGAAAACTGCCAAGAAGGTTCAAAAAGAAAATGTGGTGAAACCATGAAAAAATGCAAAGGCAAAGAATATTTTTTGGGGGCAGATATGTAGTTTGCCAAACGATTTAATTGTTCCATCTTTTGCAGATCAGGATGTCCAGCCAATGAACATAGAAACACCAGTGCTAGTGGACGTGACAAACACTCTAAATCAGGAAGTTTCCATTTTGGACCATGTTGCCACCCCTGGACAAGGAGAAATGGCACATTCGCCACAAAGAAGGTTGGATTTCACAGATGTGAACAGCGATGTGAAGGACTGCCAGTGTACCTGTGCTGTTTTAGTAAAGGAGCTAATCAGCAAGGTTACCAATCTGGAGGCAGAACTTGGTGTACAGGTAAGTCACCTTGGGGGACAGGTCAATCAGCTGAAGACTGAAATTGCTGGTCTTAAAGAAGGCATAAAGGAGCAGATGGTAGAAGCCATGAAGAAAGCGATCCAACAAACCAGGGAAGAATGGCAAGATGGAGTTGGATGGTCCATGATTACAATGAACCACCAAGCGGTTCAAGTCAGTGGAGGCCTGGATGGACATGGGTGGACATGAAGACCTGGATCAGCATCAAGTTAATTTGAGTGTCCATACAACACTGCTTCCAGTGCCAAACTTGACAGTTGAAGGTCCAGCAATGGTCAGCAATTTAAGTCTGCTGTTGCCAGGAAAACCAATGATGACCAGCACATCTGCTCACAGGCCACTTCATGATACATTCTGCGGCACTCTGACTGATATTTCCCTGGTTGCAATCTCCACTGCCCTGGACGACAATCTGTACAGAGCTTCACAAGGACATATTCACAAATATGCACATTCTCTTTTCCAGTACCATGTGGGATACGACACCTACTTGACATGGACCCATCGCGTGAACTATGATGGTGCCAAGGGGAAAATTCTGCTTCCCAAAAATCTGGTAAATTACATCATGGCAAGGTGTGAATGGTGCGTGAGAATTGGTGAACCAGAAAAGAAGAAGATATGGGATACCATAAATGCTGTTCTGAGAATGCCGAGAAGAATGCCTTGGAAGATCCAGGTTGAAGAAACAAGATCATTACCCACCAATCCTCCTAGCTTCAGTACATCATCTTGACACAGTTGGAGTTAAAAAATTGTGTCACTGTATACAGAGAATGACCTACAGTTATTCTGCTGTACAGTAAATTTTCTAGGGCTGCACGCACCATGCTGAATCCACGTGGAGCAGCATGGTTACTCAAACAAGGGGGGTGCATGAACTTGGCTTACCACATTCCTGATGGGAGTATCTTCCCCAGGTAATGGAAGGGCCTGGTACAAGTTGCCCCTTTTATTCCCCTGTCACCTGACATGAGTTAATTTTTTGTGCTGCTGTATCCATCCAGTAGTAGCCGAGTCCATTGTGCTGTGGCATCCAGGGGCTGCTGTTGTCTGTTTCCATTCTCCATTCTGGGGGTATATTTACTAAAATTCGTATTTTTCAGAATGAGCTTAAAGTTCAAACACGAATGACATAGAATGTGTAAAAGTGCAACTTTTTGAATGGACTACAACTCATTTACTAAGCTGTCGTATTTGAAATTTTCGTGTTTTCCGATGTCGATGTCATTCGTGTTTTTCAAAGGTAGAATGCGGCCAATTTTGTAGATTTGCGGCTGTGTTATGCGTTTTTTTTACCGACTGCGTCATTTTTCGGTTACGGCAGTGTTTATCCGTTCCCGGCTGCATTTTTTTCTAAGTTTTGTTTTTGTCACTCGTCCGTGATTGGTTTGTTTCGTGATGGAGGAGTGTCTGTGCTCATTACTATAAATCCGCCCCAAACCGGCCGCACCTTGTGGGTTTAGTTAGTGGAGAGGTGAGAGGAAGGTGTGTTAGGAGTTGGTGAGTTGTTTGGAGTTTTTGGCAGTTTGGAGGAGGTTCTTTGCGATTGTTGAGTGCTGTACTGTGTGTGTAAGTAGTCTTGTCATACTTGTTGTGTAGTTATTTAAAAGTCTGTCTAGTTTTTTGACTTTGTTTTTTTTTTACGTCTATTGTCATTGTTTGTGAGTGTGTGTGTGTGTGTGTGTGTGTGTGTGTGTGTGTGTGTGTGTGTGTGTGTTTGGTGTGTGTTTGGTGTGTGTTTGGTGTGTAGTGGTAGTGGAGGAGTGTGTTTACTGTTTTCTTTTCTCAGTGTTATTTGTTGTTTGTCCTGATTATGTCCCAGTCAGAGGTGAGTGTGGTGGAGGAGGTGAGTGAGAGGGAGAAGGTGAGTGAGGTGGAGGAGGTGAGTGAGGTGGAGGAGGTTAGTGAGGCAGAGGAGGAGGGTGAGGTTGCTGCTGCGGCCTCCAGTGAGAGTGAGAGTGATGCTGATGGCGCTCCGCAGCCACGCACCACTACGAAGACAGGCAGAAATGTAAAATTTAGTCACGCAGAAAATGTGGCATTGGTGAATGAGTTAATGCGTCATCATCGGCACCTGTTTGGCCCTCAGGCCTCCAAGGTGACATCTCGCAGAAAGGCTGTGCTGTGGGGTCAAGTAGTTTCGGCAGTGAACTGCGAGGGTGTGGTGAGGCGGACTGAGGACACTTGCCGAAAGCGATTTTATGACATAAAGCGCAGGGTAAAGGCAAAGATGGCCAAGGAGGCAAAGTCAGCCCGACAAACTGGAGGTGGCCATCCTTTCATTGCCACATATGCTGAGTGGGAGGAGCCCGTGCGTCGCATTATTCCACACGAAGTTGTCCGTGCCACTCATGTCAGAGATTCTGATCAGCCCAGGCAGGATGGTGAGTATTGTTTTGTTTCTTCTTATCAGTGTAATTGTTTTAAAAATGTGTTTTAATGTGTGCAAAACTGTTTTTAGTGTTTGGCATATTTGTTGCATTGAGGTTGTGTTGTTTTAATGTGTTTGTGTGTGAGGGATATGTATTATGACATATGAAATGTTTGTATTTTTTTTTTTTCTTCATTTTTTGGGATTTTCACCATCATTTACGTTATGTAAAAGGAACGATTATGTGTGCCATATGGGGCTCAGACCATACTGTATGTTTTGCAATTTGTATGTTCCCAGTTTGATAGTTTAATGTTTAAACCTATTAATATTGGCTTACGTTGTCTGCAGGGCCGGTTCTACCTCTTGTGGCGCCCAGTGCGAGAGTTTCCACTGGCGCCCCCCCCCTCTCCGTGGCAAAACAGTTAGTGTGCGGGGGCGTGGCTTCATAGGGGAGGGGCGTGGCCAGTTATGCTCACAGTAGCTGTGCCCCCCAGTTGATTTGCCCCCTCTTTATTTGCCCCCAGTAGTTGTGCCCCCTCTTTATTTACTCCCAGTATTTGTGCCTCCTCTTTATTTGCCCCCAGTAGTTGTGCCCCCTCTTTATTTGCGCCTCCTCTTTATTTGCCCCCAGTAGTTGTGTCCCCAGTATTTGTGCCTCCTCTTTATTTGCCCCCAGTAGTTGTGCCCTCTCTTTATTTGCCCCCAGTAGTTGTGCCCTCTCTTTATTTGCCCCCAGTATTTGTGCCTCCTCTTTATTTGCCCCCAGTTGTTGTGCCCTCTCTTTATTTGCTCCCTGTCGCTGTGCCCCCCGCTTACAAACACACACACACACACAAAATAATAAAAACAATACTTACCACTGCCCCGCTCCTGCTTCTTCTGCTGCTGCTGCTCCGTCAGTCTGGCCGCCCGCTCCTCTCTATGGGAGAGACGTCAATGACGTCTCTCCCATAGCGCCGCACAGACACTAGAGGTCAATAACGACCTCTAGTGTCTGTGCCTGGAGCCGGCTGCAGCGGACGCCCACAAAGCCCACGGCATCTGCTGCAGCCGTGGAGCGGGGAGCGGAGTGCGGGCAAGCGTCGGTGCCTCCGGGGTGACTGCGGCCGCGCCCCCAGGCCGCAGCGCCCCGGGCAAAGGCACTGCTTGCCCGCACCAAGGACCGCTCCTGGTTGTCTGGTACAAATTGTTGAAGTAGTGGTGTGTGTAAAACGTTGTGTTCCTAGTTGTAACCATTACCTTTAGCCATTTATGTTGAATGTGCTTAGCATGGTTTTTTGTTTTCAGTATCAGATGGTATATTTGCTGCAGCTGATTTTTGTCAGTTCTACTGTATGTATAAGTTGTAAGCATATGTGGTATTTGAATATAGCATTTGTTATGTAGTGTTTTACTGCACATTCCTTGTTTGTGGCAAACATCTATGTTGTAGTATGCATAGGTGTTTTTGGTAAAGTAAGCAGGTGTGGTCATGTTGTTGTATTTTTAGATGTATATTATATCTGTACTTGCTGACGACAATATATGGCGGACTATTTTTAATAACAATTTTCAAAACACAGGTATGGTTTTGATTTTCCTAATGGCTACATGGCTAATGTTGATTATCATGTTGTAAATGTTTTGGCAAAAATACATACCATAATGCTAAATACTTTTCAGTGTCACAAAGAAGAGCAGCCCGTAGTAGCAGGACAAATGTTGCACAGGCGGATGCTGCTGCTACTACAGGTAAAGTATCCTTTATGGGGTTTTTTAGCCAAAATATATTTTTGAAAAAATACTAATGTATTGCGTTTTTCCATAGTCCCATCCAGGCCACACATTAGTCCGCAAATGCGCACAGTACAACCAACATTCAGCCGCAAACACGTGGCGTTGAAAAGACCACGACCAGATCTCCCGAGGGCCACATCTGCATCTCCCCCTCACAGACGCATCTCTACTGTGTCCTCAAGGCGACCATCACAATTACTGGCACCTTCCCCAACACGGGAAGCAGAATCCCCTCATCTGGCTGGTGAGGCCATAAAATAACACATCTGAACACTTACAAACACAGTGTACTTCTGATAATTATGTCAACGAAACAAACACACAGTAATGCAGCCTCAGTATAATTTTTTTTTCTACTAAAACAAACATTAATGTAAAGGGCTGAACACCTCCTCACTAAAGCAGCCAAACTACATGAGTGCACACTTGAGGTATACAGTAATATAATACTTATTAAAGTGCACACCATAATCTGCTGGGCAAGCTTCAGAACATGAGTATCATTGCTTATTGGGTTTTAATCTTATTATTAATATTTTCCTTGATTTATATGGCGGCACAAGGGATCCGCAGCGCCCATAAGACAGTACATAATTAAATCTGCAAACCTTGAAAAGCACAGTTATACTACAGGACAAAATAGGACAGGTATACAAAAGCCGGTGTTAGGTGCCATCAAAGGGAGTATTGGCCCTCATTCCGAGTTGATCGCTCGCAAGGCGAATTTAGCAGAGTTGCTCACGCTAAGCCTACGCCTACTGGGAGTGTATCTTAGCTTCTTAAAATTGCGACCGATGTATTCGCAATATTGCGATTACAAACTACTTAGCAGTTTCTGAGTAGCTTCAGACTTACTCGGCATCTGCGATCAGTTCAGTGCTTGTCGTTCCTGGTTTGACGTCACAAACACACCCAGCGTTCGCCCAGACACTCCCCCGTTTCCCCGGCCACTCCTGCGTTTTTTCCGGAAATGGTAGCGTTTTTTCCCACACGCCCATAAAACGGCCTGTTTCCGCCCAGTAACACCCATTTCCTGTCAATCACATTACGATCGCCGGAGCGATGAAAAAGCCGTGAGTAAAAATACTATCTCCATTGTAAAATTACTTGGCGCAGTCGCAGTGCGATTATTGCGCATGCGTACTAAGCGGAATTTCACTGCGATGCGATGAAAAATACCGAGCGAACGACTCGGAATGAGGGCCATTGAGTATAAGATAGTGAAAATAATTAAAGAAAAGGAACATGAGGAAAGAAGTCCCTGCTCCTGCGACCTTACAAAAAAGAAAAAAATGTTGGTCTACTATGCCATTCATGTTGTGTTTTCTGCCTCATCTTACTTCAACAGGGTTTGTACATGATTGTTTTTTTGTCTATTCCTGATTGTCTAATGTTTTTAAAT
Organism: Pseudophryne corroboree; assembly: GCF_028390025.1. Taxonomy (NCBI): domain Eukaryota; kingdom Metazoa; phylum Chordata; class Amphibia; order Anura; family Myobatrachidae; genus Pseudophryne; species Pseudophryne corroboree. Next base: position 406,659,758 of record NC_086448.1, read on the forward strand.
CAATCAAAACCACGAACCTAAAACAAAATAGGGTCTTCCGTTAAGAAAAATATTTGTTGTGGCTTTTGTTACAAACATATGTGTGTTATTTTTTGACAAACAGAATAATAAATGCAATGCAATATGATAGAAGTATAAAATACATGTTGCATAGATATTACTACAATGTTGTATTCTTATACCACACACAGATGATGACAGCATGCCCACGGACCAGCAGACACTGCATACTGATGCCACGTTTGTTCTGGATCTCCGCCCATTACAGACAATGCAACCTAGCACGGTACCTGTGGCCCCGCCTCCACAACAAACAAGTCCGCAACCAATAATGAGCCCAAGTACACCACTGGCTCAAACTGAAGAGCAGACATTTTGGGCCAACTGGGCAAACCACCAGAGGCTCAATTCAGAGTGTCTCCAAAGACAAAATCAGCTGCTGGCAAGTCTGCCACATTACATGCCACGCATAAGTCGAAATCTCAGCAGAGAACATTTGGAAACCAGTCGTGTGGTGACTTGTCTGGAGCAAATGCGGGCAGAAAACAGCACCATGATGACCACTTTACAGCGCATTCTGAATGAACAAATGAGGCAACACCAAAACTACCTGCATCTCCTTGAAAGGAACAATAGCCTTACAGAAAGTCTGGGTAGAATTATAGACAATAACACGGCCTCCAATAACCAATTAAATGCTACACTCACTAACTTAAGCCACAACATAAGTGCTTTATACTCCCAACAAGCGAGCACTAACTCAGGAACTACAACTCCAATAAATACCCCAGGGACCTCCCCTATAAGGAGGTCAAGCAGATCAAGAGCTCATGTCCCTGGCCCCACCTCTGAAGCCTCCAAGGCTACACGAAAAAAATAAAGCCAGCCTCTGCAGATGGCAGATGCATAAGTGGGGTTAACACTGTCTGTTGACGTTTGCAATGTACACACTTTCACACTTTAATAAACATATTTGTGGTTTAAACATAAAAATGTTGTGGATAATCGTTATTTCTACCATTTCTGAGGGTGAGATGTTAATCTTGTACTTATTGACCTTTTAAAGTATCACAATTATATGTGTAATTTTTGGTGAGGGTGCAACACATGTAAACACGCTTTTCAAAAGCAGGTCTATTTTTTTCGATTCTATCTTGAACACGAACGTAATGGACCTTTCACGGTGAAATATACAAATACGAATTCTTGGTAAATTACCGAGTTCTACCAAATAACAGGCGTATTTGACCGATGGTGTATTCATTCGTATTTTTTTCCGTTGACTTAAAAAAAAATACGAATGCCCTCATCACTGCCGAGAAATGTGTTTAGTAAATGACCGAGATGACACTTTGAAGAAAAAACACCATCTCGGTCAAAATCGGGAGCTTAGTAAATGTACCCCCTGGTGTCCGTATGTGCCAGTGTTCCAAAATCAAAAGACAAAAACTAAAAATAATACAAAAAAACAAAACAAAAAATGCATTATCCTGTCGTCGTCGTCCCGTCCCCCCCCAAAAAAAATGAAAACATTTTAAAGTTGAAATTGTTGGGAGCGTGGCTTGACAGCAGACCCGGGCAGACATGCTGAGCTGGAGCTCCTGCCTTGGGCATATATTTTATGCTTTTATACAGCTCCCTGGAGATTTTAGGGACATATTTCTGCCTGCTGGGGTCCCCCTGCAGCGGATTGTGAGGTTCGTGGAGCTGGTAGATGCATCCTGCGTCTGTGCAGGTTGCGGCCTACTGATCCACAAGAAGCCGGGGCCTAAATTGTATTCTGACCCAGGGAAGCGGATCCTCACCATTAAGCTGCCTCCCGCTGTGCCCTTCGGCTCCCCTCACCACCTCGGGGTCTGCCCACCGCTGTGAGCAGCTTCAGGGAACAACCTCACTGAGCTGGGCCCCGTTTTACAGCCCACGGCGATTGCATCCTACTACACGTCCAGAAGCCAGGGCCTAAAGTTTGGAGATGACCCAGAGGTGAGCTCCAGGACCACTGTGCAGCCGCAATGTGGGCTTCCGGAAGCCTGAAAACATTCACCCCACCATCCACAGCCCTCCCTGCTCCCTCCGCACCTCTCTGGTATCCCCCTGGTGGCCCGCCAGCCGCTACCTCTGCACCGCACTGGTAACTGTGTCCTCCGGTGGTCTACGGCCTTCCCGTCCTCCAGAGGCCGGGACCTCGAGTTAAGAGTATCCCCGCCGCGGACTTCCGGGACACACAAACTGCGGTCAATGGGGGTCCGGATGGCCACACAGACTCCCGCTTCACTCACTCTTTTCCCCGCTGGCCTCCATAACCCCCGCCACCCCTCCTACAGCTCCGACCAGGCTCTTACCTGCCCTGGTATCCCCAGGAGACTCTTCTGCTTCTGCGGCCTGTGCTCCGGCAGCCATTACTCCCTCTCTACTGCTGCACTGCTATCTGGCCTTAGAGATGTCCTGGTCACTGGCTGGCCTGTGGCTGGGCCTCACCTTGCGGGTGTGCTCCCTGTATTGGCCCTGGAGAGGGGTGAGTAACCAAGGGGCAGCATACATTTTTTTTCTATCTACTCCTGAATATGCTGTGCTCCCACATCTCCTGCAGCCACTATCCCTGATCATCTGGCTCCCTCTTGTGTGAATAGGCCAAATTGCACTGAGATTTGTATTTTTAATTTGTAATTTCCACTCGACCCTGCCTATATCTTCACACCATACAGGGCCCCTATAGAGCCAAAGATCTTTTGCCCTGCCTCACCCACAGCTCCCTAATGACTCCCCAATGACTCTCCCCTAAACCTGCTACCCCACCCCTCCTGGTCTTGAGTCGGGCTGCTGGAGCAACCTTTCTACTTACTATCTTGCTATCTACCCCCACTTACGCCCTCAGATGATGCCTAGAGGAGGAAGAAAGCCCAGGGGTCTGACCTCACACCCTTCCTTACTAAAAAAAAGCACCCCTGCCAAAAGTAGATTTGATACTTCTGAACACTCTCACGGTCACTCCGACTCCGAACCTGAAGACGACGATCTCACACCCATCACCCGACGAGACTTTCTCTCCCTCGTCAAGGAGGTTAGGGATGTTAAGACCTCTGTCCAAGCCCTGCACTCACTGAAGTCCAACATTGCGGAAATTGGCTCCAGAACTGATCATCTTGAGAGACGGGAGGAGGAGGTGGTGACGTTCCAACAATCAGTCGAGACCGACTTCCATCAAATGCGTCAGGATATTTCCCAATAACAGGAAGATCATGAGCACCAGGACAACAGGGCGAGAATAAATAATTTGAGGATTCGGGGTATCCCTGAATAGGTTGAAATGACCCACCTTGAACTTTACCTCAAGCGTCTATTTACCCAGTTATCCGCTGACACTCCTGAAGATCACCTCCTTCTGGACCATGCTCACCGAGCTCTACAACCTCACTTGCAAGATTCTTCCCAACCCAGAGACGTCATTCTCAGAATGCATTATTTTACTGCGAAGGAGGCCATTATGAAAGAGGTTCATTGACTGGGCTCTGTTTCCTTTCAGAATGTCCCCTTACAGATCTTCCAAGACCTATCCCCGCTCACCTTGGCCAAACATAGAGACTTTAAACCCATCACATCTTTGCTCTCTCAACACAACATCAAGTACCGCTGGGGTTTTCCCTTTCATATCTTGGTCTGGCATTAAGGAAAACTACTCACGGCTAGAACCCCATCTGAGGCCCAATTGTTATTGTCCAAACTAGGCATTCACACCGAGGAGGGGACTCTTCTGCTGTCCTCCTACCCCCGCAAGCGCAGAGGAAGACGCCTCTGCCTCCCCGTTCGGAATGGTCTATGGTTCCAGCAACAGCGGCCTCTTCAGCTCCGCCTCCAGTAACCTGACTTAGCCCCAGGTTTTCTGTTTTGTTACCTTATATCTTCTATTATGAAGATCTGTAATGGTCATACTCCCTAGTCGGGGAGCTGTTTAACTTTAGATTTAACATGTTCAAGTTTTACGAATCCTTAGTCGGTTTTAAATCATTATGTTTCTAACATTTATTGCAATGTAATATTCTGGTTTTTTTCTCTCCCTCCATACCTCTTTTGTGCTCGTGCTCCATCTGCTCTCTAATCTTGTCTTTTTTTATAGCCCTTTCCCTCAGGTTCACCATTGGGACCTGTCTCTTACCTGTCGCTGCTCACACTGTGATGCATCATCTGGATGCCTTGCTGCGCTTCCTTAGGGCTTTTAGCCCTCTAGCTGACCTAGGTATCCCTCCGACACTTAGTATCCCTTCCCCTCGTCAGCGCCAATGGTCCTTGCCTCCACTGCCGGGTGACCAACTAACCCTCCTTTCCTTTTGGTCTCCCAACCCCTCCCCTCTTCCCTTCCTCTTGACCACGTTGTCTCTCGCCTGCTATCTCTATTATCCACTTCTCTACTTCTTCATGCTATCTCTACGGTTCAACAATTTTTCTATTTTGCCTGTTCTTCAGTTAGTTGCCCATGGGTCTTCGAGTCCTTTCTTTTAATGTAAAAGGGCTCAATAGCCCCCAAAAATGGGGAAAGGTCTTTGCTTCTCTTAAACTCCATAAAGGTGACCTTGTCTTTCTTCAGGAGACTCATTTCCTACACAATTCCCATCCTGAACTACATTGCAAGCCATACCCTGATTCCTTTCATGCATGCGACCATACAGCCAAAAAAAGAGGGGTCGCGATCCTGATTGCCCATCACCTCACTTTTGAACTTATTGATTCCCACACTGACAAAGAGGGCCGCTTTCTTATATTAGTGGGGAAACTTAATAATAAACTATGTACATTAGCTAACATATATGCCCCTAATCAACATCAAGAGTTGTTTTTTACCAAACTAGATACCCTCCTTCCTCGATTTCGACAAGAAGAACTCATCCTCGCAGGAGATTTTCATTCTGTTTTAAACCCCACATTGGACGGCTCTCCTTCTCTACCCTGTGCCTCTTCATCGGACTCTCTCCGCTCTAGGTCCCTCCTCCATCTCATGAAATCCCAGCTCCTCTATGAGTCCTGGAGGATGAAAGACCCATCTGCATGTGACTACACATTCTATTCCTCACCTCACAATTCATACTCCCGCATCGATATGATCCTGCTCAGCTACGAATTTGCCCTGAATCTCCAGTCTGCCCATATTTATGCAATTATTTGGTCCAATCATGCTCCTATCTCTTGTGATATCTCAGGCCTACTCTCTCGCCCTCGTCCTATGACTTGGTGCCTTAAAGATTCTCTACTTCACAACCCAGAGGTTCTGTCCCATCTTCGAGACCAGCTGTCTGGTTACTTTGCTCTGAATGACTCCCCAGATATTTCTAGATCCACTCTTTGGTTGGCACACAAGGCAGTCCTCCCGGGTCACCTGATTAGCATGGCCTCCAAGACCAAAAAACAGTCCCTTACCCAGATTGACAAACTTTCTAATAAACTCCACACCCTGGAAACACAGCATAAGGTATCTTCTGACCAGGCTATTTTGTCTGAACTCCGTACAGTTAAGGCGGAACTTGATCTCCTCTCCAGACAAGTAGCTAAATGTCTTAAATGGCTTCCCCAGTCTTTTTATGAGAAAGGGGACAAGGCAGACAAAATCATGGCGACACGACTCCGATCCTCTAGGGCCAAAAAATATATATCAATTAGAGATCCCCACAACCACTTAGTTCATGATCCCGTTGCAATAAGGGCCGCCTTCCAAGCCTACTATACTGACCTATACAACCTCCCATCTCCCTCGCTTGCCTCATCCTCTCCGTCCCACTCTGACCTGATCTCTCACTTCCTCTCCAATTCTAACCTGCCCAAACTACCTCAGATTGCTATGGATCATCTTAACAGTGAGATCTCGGTGGAGGAAATAGCTCAGACTATAAAAGCTCAAAAAATTGGCAAATCTCCTGGCCCGGATGGGTTTACAGCTTTGTACTATAAAAAAAAATCTGACCTACTCACCCCTCACCTCCAGTCCCTGTTTAATAGGATAATCCATGGCGACTCCTTTCCTTCTGAGATGTTGTAAGCTAGAATTGTAGTGATCCCTAAGGAAGGCAAGGATACTCTTAACTGTGCTAGTTACCGACCCACAGTATTTCCCTCCTGACCCTGGACCTAAAAATATTTGCTAAAATCGTGGCTAACCGCCTGAACCCATATCTCCCTTCCCTGATCCATTATGACCAAGTGAGGTTTGTTCCAGGGCGCCAGGCGAGAGACAATACCAGATGCGCAGTTGATCTTATCCATATCTCAAACTCTGGGAGATCCCCTACTATCATGCTCTCTTTAGATGCTGAAAAAGCTTTTGATAGGATCTCCTGGAGTTGCCTGAAAGCCACTCTCAAGGTGTCACGATCCGGGTATCTGGACGCCATTTCTTACCCATCAGATGCCTCCTAAGGCTGGCTCAGCGCTCCAGGACCGGATCCCATCTGTTATCCTGATGTGTACATTCCTGTATCCTCTCCTGTCACTCTGGGACGCTGTCACAGTAAACGCCATATTACACCTGGCATGGCGTCTCCCGCGGCCTCCGCCGCCGTCCCTGAACTTCTGCATGCAGAGTGTCTGAGTGGCGATTACGTCAGCCGCGGCCTCCGCTGTGTCCGCGTGGTTGGATGTGCATCTGTCAGCCTGGCGCCTCCTGTCTCCGGTGGCCGGCGCCGCCATTACTGTTTTCATTACCACATGGATTACAAACCAAACTTCCCTCCAAGTGTCTGCATGGGCGCAGCCATCTTGGATTCTGTCAGCTGATCATTTCCACCAATCTGTTCTCAGTATTGATAATCTGCATAATTGCCTAGCCAATCCCTTCCTTGCTGCAGGTATAAATACACTGTGCCTGAGCAAGGAAGGCGTCAGTGCTTTGGTTGTCAAACCTAGTTCCTGTTTGTCTCTCTCCTGTGATTGTCTTCCAGGTTCCAGCTCCTGTCTCAAGACTTCCACCATAGAGACCCGCACCAGCATTCCACCTGCGGTGTAGCCTGACTCTTCAATCCATTGTGGATTCATCTGTTTCCAGCTACAACATTACCTGCTTCCAGCTCAGCTTCCAGCAGAGTACAGCTTCCCTTAAAGGGCCGGTGTCCTTTCTACACTTTACCACTCTCCACCGGTATTATTATTTCTCCGCTCTCAAATTCTACATTTCAGTTCATATTTCATCGCTCCCAAGTTCATTTATTATTTAACTGGTTCCAGCCAGTATCCACTCCGTGCTAACAACAGTCTGGTTCCAGCCAGTATCCACAGCAGCTGTTTTATCTTCAGCAACCCAGCTTTTCCTGGAACACCAGCTGGCACAATCCTGGGTTATCTCCATTGCTACAGTCGGGCCTGGTAAGGACTTTCCATCTAGAAGATCATAAGAACTATCTCACACTACCAGTGCCCTGTGGCTCCTGCCATCCTGTAGTACCCAGGAACTGTATTTATTCTTTGCTGACTTTTACATTTTCTTTTACTGCTGCTGTGTTGCGGAGTTGTCATAATAAACATCATTGACTTTTATCCAAGTTGTCGTGGTCACGCCTTCGGGCAGTTATTATTCATGTTACTTACATGTCCAGGGGTCTGATACAACCTCCCAGGTTCCGGTACATCTCAGCCCCTACAACTGAGGCTGCCTCCCGTCAGCTCAGGCCCTCAGTTGTGACAGTAAGCACTGACCTAATGAATCCAGCCGGAGACCAGGATCAAGCGGCCAGGCCGATGCAAGAACTGGCAGCCCGACTAGAACATCAGGAGGCTGCACAGGGCCACATCATCCGCTGTCTCCAGGATCTCTCTACTCGGCTGGATGGGATTCAGACAACTCTCCGTGGATCAGGCGCGTCTGGTGCGTCAACCACAGTGACTCCAGCTATAACCCCACCCACCTTACCCATTTCTGCTCCACGTCTTCATCTTCCAACGCCAGCAAAATTTGACGGATCTCCAAGATTCTGCAGGGGATTTCTCAACCAGTGTGAGATTCAGTTTGAGCTACAACCTGGCAATTTTCCCAGTGACCGTACAAAAATTGCCTACATTATTTCTCTTCTCAGTGGCTCAGCCCTTGATTGGGCATCACCGTTATGGGAGAGGTCCGACACCCTGCTATCTTCCTACACTGCCTTCGTGTCAACATTCAGGCGCATCTTCGACGAGCCAGGCCGGGTAACCTCAGCTTCATCCGAGATTCTCCGTTTACGCCAGGGGTCACGTACTGTAGGACAATATCTGATACAGTTCCAGATCCTGGCATCCGAACTGGCATGGAACGACGAGGCCCTGTATGCTGCATTCTGGCATGGCTTATCTGAGCGTATTAAAGATGAGTTAGCTACCAGAGACTTACCTTCTAAGTTAGATGAGCTAATCTCACTCTGCACGAAAGTTGATTTACGTTTCAGAGAGAGAGCAACTGAGCGTGGAAGATCATCTGCTCCAAAATCTTCTGCTCCTCCTCCTCGTCAACTGTCACCATCTAAAGATAAGCCCATGCAACTTGGCCGTTCCCGTTTAACTCCTGCTGAGCGCCGAAGACGTCTCTCCGAGTTTCTCTGTCTCTATTGTGCAGCTCCGTCTCACACCATTAATGCCTGTCCCAAACGTCCGGGAAACTCCAAATCCTAGCTCGCCAAGGAGAGGGCCGGCTAGGAGTAATGATCTCCTCTCCATCTCCTCAAGATTGTAATCTCCCAGTCTCGCTTCAAGTTGCTCAACGTTATCGGAACGTCATTGCCCTCCTTGATTCCGGAGCAGCTGGGAACTTTATTACCGAAGCCTATGTTAAACGGTGGTCCCTACCCACCGAGAGACTTCCTTCGTCCATTTCTTTAACTGCCGTGGATGGCAGCAAAATTTTTGATGCAGTCATTTCTTTAAGGACTCTACCAGTTCGTCTGAGAGTGGGAGTTCTTCATTCCGAACTTATTTCTTTTTAGTGATTCCAAGAGCCACACATCCTGTGGTCCTGGGCCTTCCATGGCTCCGTCTTCACAATCCTACAATTGATTGGACGACTACGCAAATCCTGGCATGGGGTTCCTCCTGTGCTGAGACATGTTTGTTTAAAGTATTGCCTGTCTGTTCTTCCTCCCCCAGGTCGTCTGATGTTCCACCTCCTCCATATCAAGATTTCACGGATGTGTTCAGTAAAGCTTCTGCTGATATCCTTCCTCCTCATAGAGAATGGGACTGTCCGATTGATCTCGTTCCAGGGAAGGTTCCACCTCGAGGCCGAACTTATCCGTTGTCTCTGCCTGAGACGCATTCTATGGAGGAATATATTAAAGAGAACCTAGCAAAGGGTTTCATTCGACCTTCTTCTTCTCCAGCCGGCGCAGGCTTCTTTTTTGTAAAAAAGAAAGATGGTGGTCTGCGGCCGTGCATCGACTACAGAGGTTTGAACGATATTACCATCAAGAACCGTTATCCTTTACCCCTGATTACTGAGCTCTTTGACAGAGTTAGCGGAGCTACCATCTTTACAAAGCTGGACTTGCGAGGTGCATACAATCTCATCCGGATCCGTGAGGGTGACGAGTGGAAGACCGCCTTTAACACCCGTGACGGACATTATGAGTACCTCGTCATGCCCTTCGGATTGAGCAATGCTCCAGCTGTCTTCCAGCATTTTGTCAATGAGCTCTTCAGAGACATTCTATACCGTCATGTCGTGGTCTATCTAGACGATATCCTCATTTTTGCCAACGATTTAGAGGAACATCGTTTTTGGGTTAAAGAGGTTCTGTCCCGTCTCCGTGTCAATCATCTCTATTGCAAATTAGAAAAATGCGTCTTTGAAGTCAAGTCCATTCCGTTTCTAGGGTACATTGTGTCCGGTTCCGGACTAGAGATGGATCCTGAGAAACTACAAGCAATCCAAAATTGGCCGGTACCCTTAACCCTCAAAGGGGTCCAGAGGTTCTTAGGGTTCGCCAACTATTACCGAAAGTTTATACAAGACTTTTCCACCATTGTGGCGCCTATTACTGCTTTCACTAAGAAGGGTGCTAACCCGTCCAAGTGGTCTGAAAAAGCCATGCAAGCATTTCATCTTTTAAAACAAAGGTTCATCTCTGCGCCTGTTCTGAAACAGCCTGACATCGACTCTCCTTTCATCTTAGAGGTGGATGCCTCCTCCGTTGGAGTAGGAGCGGTGTTATCTCAGAGGGCTAAAGATGGCCATTTACACCCTTGCAGTTTCTTCTCCCGGAAGTTCTCCCCAGCTGAGCGCAACTATGCCATTGGCGACCAGGAGTTGCTAGCCATCAAGCTCGCTCTAGAAGAGTGGAGGTATCTGTTGGAGGGAGCTTCTCATTCAATCACCATACTTACAGACCACAAGAACCTTTTATACCTGAAGGGCGCACAATGTCTCAACCCTCGTCAGGCCAGATGGGCACTTTTCTTTTCCAGGTTCGACTTTAAACTCCAGTTCTGTCCGGGCTCTCAGAATCGCAAGGCCGATGCCCTTTCCCGCTCATGGGAGCAAGAAAATGAGTCAGAGTCTTCAGACAAGCATCCTATTATAAATCCGTTGGCATTCTCCACGGTAGGGATGGACTCTACGCCCCCATCAGGGAAAAGTTTTGTGAAGCCGATGCTAAGGAAGAAGCTCATGCATTGGGCCCATGCTTCCAGTTTTGCCGGACATACAGGTATCCAAAAAACCCTGGAGTTTATCTCTAGGTCCTATTGGTGGCCAACTCTGAAAAAGGACGTCTTGGAGTTTATTGCATCTTGCCCAAAGTGTGCCCAACATAAAGTATCCCGCCAGTCGCCTACGGGGCAACTGGTTCCACTATCCGTTCCCCGTCGACCATGGACCCACTTGTCGATGGATTTCATTACAGACTTACCCATGTGCAACAAGTTCAATACCATCTGGGTGGTAGTTGACCGGTTCACCAAGATGGCACACTTCATTCCTCTCACCGGTCTTCCGTCAGCTTCCAAGTTGGCTCAAGTATTCATACAAGAGATCTTCCGACTCCACGGTCTTCCTGAAGAAATTATCTCAGATCGAGGAGTTCAATTCACAGCCAAATTCTGGCGAAGTTTATGTCAAGTCCTCCAAGTCAAGCTAAAGTTTTCCACGGCTTACCATCCTCAGACCAATGGTCAAACCGAGAGGGTGAATCAGGACTTGGAGGCCTTCCTCCGCATCTATGTGTCCTCCTCTCAAGATGACTGGGTTCAATTACTTCCCTGGGCCGAGTTCTGTCATAACAACCAGTATCATTCTTCATCTGCTTCAACACCATTCTTCACTAACTTTGGATTCCACCCTAAAGTTCCTGAGTTCCAACCGCTTCCAGCAACTTCTGTTCCCGCAGTGGATATCACCTTGCATCAGTTTGCCAATATCTGGAAGAGCGTACGATCAGCTCTGCTCAAGGCATCGTTCAGGTACAAGAAGTTTGCGGATAAGAAGCGTCGAGCAGTTCCTGCTCTCAAGGTGGGTGATCGGGTATGGTTATCCACGAAGAATTTGAGGTTAAGAGTTCCCAGTATGAAGTTTGCACCTCGCTATATCGGTCCTTTCAAGATTGAACAAGTCATCAATCCTGTTGCTTACAGACTCCAGTTGCCTCCCTTCTTAAAAATACCCAGGACATTCCAGGTTTCCCTGTTGAAACCGCTGATCTTGAATCGGTTTCATTCCTCACTTCCTCCAACTCCGAAAGTCCAAACTCAACGAGGCGTTGAGTATGAAGTGGCCAAGATCCTGGACTCACGTCACCGTTACGGTCAACTACAGTATCTTATTGACTGGAAGGGTTACGGCCCTGAGGAACGTTCATGGACCAATGCTTCTGATGTCCATGCTCCTGCCTTGGTCCGGAGATTCCATTCCAAGTTTCCTCAAAAGCCAAAGAAGTGTCCTGGGGCCACTCCTAAAGGGGGGGGTGCTGTCACGATCCGGGTATCTGGACGCCATTTCTTACCCATCAGATGCCTCCTAAGGCTGGCTCAGCGCTCCAGGACCGGATCCCATCTGTTATCCTGATGTGTACATTCCTGTATCCTCTCCTGTCACTCTGGGACGCTGTCACAGTAAACGCCATATTACACCTGGCATGGCGTCTCCCGCGGCCTCCGCCGCCGTCCCTGAACTTCTGCATGCAGAGTGTCTGAGTGGCGATTACGTCAGCCGCGGCCTCCGCTGTGTCCGCGTGGTTGGATGTGCATCTGTCAGCCTGGCGCCTCCTGTCTCCGGTGGCCGGCGCCGCCATTACTGTTTTCATTACCACATGGATTACAAACCAAACTTCCCTCCAAGTGTCTGCATGGGCGCAGCCATCTTGGATTCTGTCAGCTGATCATTTCCACCAATCTGTTCTCAGTATTGATAATCTGCATAATTGCCTAGCCAATCCCTTCCTTGCTGCAGGTATAAATACACTGTGCCTGAGCAAGGAAGGCGTCAGTGCTTTGGTTGTCAAACCTAGTTCCTGTTTGTCTCTCTCCTGTGATTGTCTTCCAGGTTCCAGCTCCTGTCTCAAGACTTCCACCATAGAGACCCGCACCAGCATTCCACCTGCGGTGTAGCCTGACTCTCCAATCCATTGTGGATTCATCTGTTTCCAGCTACAACATTACCTGCTTCCAGCTCAGCTTCCAGCAGAGTACAGCTTCCCTTAAAGGGCCGGTGTCCTTTCTACACTTTACCACTCTCCACCGGTATTATTATTTCTCCGCTCTCAAGTTCTACATTTCAGTTCATATTTCATCGCTCCCAAGTTCATTTATTATTTAACTTGTTCCAGCCAGTATCCACTCCGTGCTAACAACAGTCTGGTTCCAGCCAGTATCCACAGCAGCTGTTTTATCTTCAGCAACCCAGCTTTTCCTGGAACACCAGCTGGCACAATCCTGGGTTATCTCCATTGCTACAGTCGGGCCTGGTAAGGACTTTCCATCTAGAAGATCATAAGAACTATCTCACACTACCAGTGCCCTGTGGCTCCTGCCATCCTGTAGTACCCAGGAACTGTATTTATTCTTTGCTGACTTTTACGTTTTCTTTTACTGCTGCTGTGTTGCGGAGTTGTCATAATAAACATCATTGACTTTTATCCAAGTTGTCGTGGTCACGCCTTCGGGCAGTTATTATTCATGTTACTTACATGTCCAGGGGTCTGATACAACCTCCCAGGTTCCGGTACATCTCAGCCCCTACAACTGAGGCTGCCTCCCGTCAGCTCAGGCCCTCAGTTGTGACACAAGGCCTATGGCTTATCTGGTGTCTTTCTCACTGGTGTCCTAACACTATGCTCTACCCCCTCTGCTACGGTATTGATCAATGGTGTGCTGTCTGCCCCAGTCCACATCTCTAATGGTACACGGCAGAGTTGCCCACTATCCCCACTGATATTTGTCCTTATAATTGAACCGCTTGCCTCCCAAATGAGATCCCATCAAGATATACATGGTGTACAAGTGGGCCATACCAACCCAAAAATCTCTCTCTTTGCAGACGATATTCTCCTCTCCCTGACTCAACCGGCCATGTCTCTTCTAAACTTATTCTTGGTCCTCCAATCTTATAGTCTTGTTTCGGGCTATATAATAAACTACTCCAAGTCAGTGGCCATGCTGCTCCATGTCCCCCCCAGGAAGCCGAAAACCTTAGGACTAATTTCAACTTTAAATGGCAACCTACAAAGATCAAACATCTGAGGATTTATCTGACCTCCCACTATGACTCTCTTTTCCGTGAAAACTTCCCACCTCTTCTCTCCAAAACACAATCTGCTCTGTCGTCTTGGAATAGTCTTATAATTTCGTGGTTGGGTAGGATTATAGTGGTTAAAATGAATATAATCCCCAAATGGCTCTATCTCTTCCAGACCCTCCCTGCAGCTGTCCCTGCTTCCTTCCTTTGCAATGTTCAAAAAGCCCTTGTTTGTTTCATTTGGAATCACAGGCCCCCACGTATTGCTGCCAACACTCTGAAAAAAACGGTCTCCGCCGGCGGTAGAGGTCTCCCTGATATTAAACTCTACTATCTGGCCTCTCATTTCTCCCATATTGTAACCTCTTACGCCCCTTCTGGCTCTGCTTCCTGGCTAGATATTGAATCAGCCTATATTAACCTTCCAGACCTGACCCCCTTGTGGGGTGTATCTTCCACATCCCGACCCCCAGCATCCAAACTACTCCCCACCATCAAATTTAACCTTACAGTCTGGGACTGTTACTCTGTGAAGATTAATCTTACCTCCTTTCCCTCACCCTTGACCCCTATTTGGCAGAATCCCCTGTTTCCTCCTGGATCCTCGATCACAAGATTCCGTACTTGGACACAGCTTGGTTTTAAATTCCCAGCTGATTTTGCCAACCACGGCCAATGGATATCCCTGTCTGATCTTCAGCAGAAAACCCCTTCACGGACACTCAACCCCTTTCAATTTCTACAAATTTGCCACTTTTTACACTCCTTGCCCTCACCCACAGTACTTTGTGACCTTACCCCCTTTGAAAATATATGTAAAAACTTCCACCTCTCCAAAGGCTTAATATCCCAGCTTTATTCCCTCCTCCTAGATTCCACCCTTCCCTCTTCCAGAACCCATGAAACTGCTTGGGAACAAGATCTTGGACCTCCCCCAGAAGATGAGAACTGGGACGACATGAGACTAGGGATAGCTAAGAGCTCTATTGCAACCGCTATCAAAGAGACAGCATACAAGATTTACTATCGCTGGTACAATAGACTCAATAAACTCTTCCCGCCTTCTTCCACGAATTGTTGGAAGGACTGCGGTAGCAGAGGTACTATGCTTCCTATATGGTGGACCTGTCCGATCATCGTTCCCTTTTGGAACTTAGTGTCCATACCCTCCTGAATTCCCTTCTGCAATCTCCTGTGCCGAAAGATCCCATGGATTTTTCTACTGTCCCCCCCCCCCCCCCCCCCATCCTTGATAAATCCTCCAAAAAATTGGCAACACACGTTTTAACAGCGGTAAAATCACTGCGTGCTCTTAATTGCAAAAACACTTCTCCCCCTCCTCTCTCTGCTCTCAAAGCCATAATCTGACACATTGCAGCAATGGAGAAAATTACATATTACCTCCATCACCGAGGTCACGCTTTTGACCAGGTCTGAGCTCCTTGGCTCCTTGCAGAGCGTAGGTTATCGCCCCCCCCCTCTTGTTAATTTTATCCGCAGACCCGTGGTTGACAATTGCTGCTTTTTCTCCTTCCCCTTTCTTCTGTCTTCCTTACTGTTACTTCTACTTCTTTTTTTTCCCACTCTTCTTCTATTCTTATTTGGAAGCTTTCTGAGTGTTTATTAATATGAGATTGTACCATAGTCCCCCATCCCTCCTCCCCCCTCTTCCCCCTTCTCTCTACATTTGATACTTTACTGATGATGTTTTTTTTCTTCGATTGTTGTTTTTTTTTTCTTTTCTAAAATAATATGGTCTATATTGGAAGTTGGTTCTTCTTTTTGTATTCCTTCTCCAGTTTGTTTGGCCATACAAAATAAAGAATAAAAAAAAAAAGTTGATATTGTTACTGTATTTGTGATGTTATCGTCATACAGTATGTGAGATGTTGGCTTTTTTATTACAATATGTGTGATGTTACATGTTGCTACTGATTTTGTGCAATGTCCTCTGCTGTAAATAAAGTGTTTCTATCCCCAAGCGGCCGAGTCCATTGTGCTGTATCCATCTGGGGCCTTGTGCTGTGGCCATCCAGGGGCTGCTGTTGTCTGTTTCCGTTCTTCATTCTGGTGTCTGTATGTGCCAGTGTTTCAAAATAAAAATACAAAATCTAAAAATAATACAAAAAAACAAAACAAAAAAATGCATTACCCCACCCCCATCCCCCCCAAAAAATTATTATTTTTTAAAGTTGATATTGTTACTGTATTTGTGATGTTACCTTTGTATTAAAGTATTGTAAAGTATGTGTGATGTTGGCTTTTTTTATTACAATATGTGTGATGTTACATGTTACTACTGATTTTGTCTAGAGATGAGCGGGTTCAGTTCCCTGAGAACCGAACCCCCCGAACTTCATTACCCGAGCCCAGATCCAAGTCAGGTTCGGGTTTTCCAGCCTCGGAAACCAGAACGAGGCAAAATGTCATCATCCCGCTGTCAGATTCTCGCGTGGCTTAGATTCCATATAAGGAGTAGCGCGCCGCCACCATTTTCACTCCAGCATTGGAGAGTGTAGAGAGAGGACATGTCTCCGTCCTCAGGGTCCTGAATCAGTTCAGTGGTAGTGTCTTGTGCTGCATCAGTCCAGTCACAGTGGTGGTGTCCTCTGCTGCCATATGTCCAGTGCTGTTGTATAAGTCCAGTCCATTGCAGTGGTGCTGTGTTATCCTGCATCAGTCCAGTGGTGGTGTCCCTGTGCTGCTGTATATGTCCAGTGGAACTGCTGTGTATGTCCAGTGATACTGCCATATATGTCCAGTGATACTGCCGTATATGTCCAGTGATACTGCCGTATATGTCCAGCGGTACTGCCGTATATATGTCCAGCGGTACTGCCGTATAAATCCAGTGATACTGCTGTATATGTCCAGTGGTACTGCCATATAATACCAGTGGTACTGGTGTATAAATCCAGTCCAGTGATATTGCTGTATATGTCCAGTGATACTGCCGTATATGTCCAGTGGTACTGCCGTATAATTCCAGTGGTACTGCCGTATAATTCTAGTGATACTGCCGTATAATTTCAGTGGTACTGGCATATAATTCCAGCGGTACTGGCGTATAAATCCAGTCCAGTGATACTGCCGTATATGTCAAGTAGTACTGCCATATAATTCCAGTGGTACTGCCGTATAATTCCAGTGATATTGCCGTATAATTTTAGTGGTACTGGCGTATAATTCCAGCAGTACTGCCGTATAAATCCAGTCCAGTGGTACTGCTATATAAGTCCAGTTGTACTGCCGTATAATTCCAGTGATACTGCCGTATAATTCTAGTGATACTGCCACATAATTCCAGTGGTACTGGCATATAAGTCCCGTTATACTGCCATATAAATCCAGTCCACTGGTACTGCCGTATAATACCAGTGATACTGCTATATAATTCCAGTGGTACTGCCCAGAGCCGGCCCTAACCAATATGATGCCCTAGGCAAGATTTTGGCTGGTGCCCCCTAGCACCACCGCTAGTTCTGCCTCTGACCCTACACCCTTTTCTCAGCACTATCACCCCTCACCCATTGCAGTCCTCATTTTGGTGTTCATACCCCCTATATTTTAAATAGGAAGACTGCGCACATTTGGTGCACAGCCCATAAAGGGGTGTGTTCTTGCTGGTAAGGGGCATGGCCACACAATAGTACCCCCAACTGAAACACTATTGCACAACCAACCCACCCGCACACAGTACCCACATGGCCGCTAACACTGTGACCTCTGCCTCTGCTTGGATACAGATGTTTCCTCATATATCTTGCCTCAATACACCATGCAGCAGGAGATGTCTGGCATGAGCCAGCTGGCAGCTCTGCTAACGTCGGGTGCCTTTTTTGATGAAAATGCATCTTAGTTGCATTGCTATATGGCTAGGATGCACAAGCAGCTTCTGCTGATTAAAATGATATGTAGCATGCCTATATTCTGTGTGTGAATGTGACTGTATCTGCATATGGAATGCTACGTTACAGTGATTTTCAGGAATCCACTGTAGCGTAGCATTTAGCATGCAGATACAGTCGCAGTCACACACAGAATATAGGCATGCCGCATATCATTTTAATCAGCAGAAGCTGCTTGTGCCCCTAGGCATGCCAAATGCCCTAGGCATTTGCCTAGTTTGCCTATGCCTAGGGCCGGCTCTGGTACTGCCGTATGAGTCCAGTCCAGTGGTGCTGCCATATATGTTCAGTGGTGCTGTCCTGTACTGTATATTATTTACTCCAAATAAAGGGGTTATTAATATTTAATCCAAATAATTTTCTTATGGTTTGCCCTGTGTGATGGAGGGGTACGCTATCCTGTACCGCATATAGGCCTTCATTCCGAGTTGTTCGCTCGCTAGCTGCTTTTAGCAGCAGTGCAAACACTAAGCCGCCGCCCTCTGGGAGTGTATCTTAGCTTAGCAGAAGTGAGAACGAAAGGATCACAGCGCTGCTACAAAAAAAGATTGTGCCGTTTCTGAGCAGCTCCAGACCTACTCCTAGCTCGCGATCACTTCAGACTGTTTAGTTCCTGTTTTAATGTCATGAACATGCCCTGCATTCGGCCAGCCACGCCTGCATTTCCCCAGGCATGCCTGCATTTGTATTTGACACGCCTGCGTTTTACCACACACTCCCCGAAAATGGTCAGTTACCTCCCAGAAACACCCACTTTCTGTCAATCACTCTGCGGCCAGCAGTGTGACTGAAAAGCATCGCTAGACCTTGTGTGAAACTACTTTGGATGTTGTGAAAGTACGTTGCGCATGCGCATTGCGCCGCATATGCATGCGCAGAGATGCCGATTTTTTGCCTGATCGCTGCGCAGCGACTGAAACCAGCTAGCGAACAACTCGGAATGACCACCATTGTTATATAACTACAGAAAAATAATGGAGAACAAAAATTTGGAGGATAAAATAGGGAAAGATCAAGAACCACTTCCTCCTAGTGCTGAAGCTGTTGCCACTAGTCATGACATAGATGATGAAATGCCATCAATGCAGGGACGTGCAGTCAGGGGAGGCAGGGGAGGCAGTGCCTCCCCTGTCATTAATGATTACTGTAATACAAAGAAGATACTTATGACAAACATTCTGTGTCACTAGTATCTTCTTTACATTATTTTAATAATTTTAAGGTGTTAAAGCAGTTTGGGAGGCACTGATTGCAGTGCCTCCCGCTGACAACGTTAACTAAGATAGAGAGGGGGGCGGGGCTAAGCACTGGGCAGTAAATGCCCATTGAAAATAGCAGTGAAAGCGGCACTTCTACAAGTGCCTCGTTAACAGGGACAGGCTTCCCCTGCCAGCGAGGCACATGTGATTGGACAGCGGATCCAGTGCTGGATCCGCTGTCCAATCACCCATAGGAGGCGGCGAAACACGGCTCACCTCTCTTCATTCCCCCTGACTCCTCTCTCCTGCTGGGGACTCCTCTCTCCTGATGTGAGCCTTTTTGACAGGAGCAGGGTGCGATTCGTGCTCTCAGGCACCCGCTAATGTTCATCCCCCTCCTCATCAAGTGTGCGATTGAGTCCATGCTGAGCCGCCTGTACAGTGAAGCAGAGGGACCCGGCAGTCAGGGAGCTCTGCTTAACAGTGTCTGGCCAGTCCCTCCCACCAGGCTTAGAGTGGGCTGCGTGTGTCAGCCCTCCCCTGTCTTCCTGCTCCTCGGCTGCATACACTTCCTGGCTGTCTCTGTCCCGGGCTGGCTTCCTGCTATTCACAGGACTACACTAAAAAGCCAGGTAGGGGCTGTGGTTGCTGGGGGGTAATATGGAGGAGGGAGGGAGATGCTGTGTATAATGTAGCATGGGTGTCCTATGGGGGAGGGGCTTCTGTATAATGTAATATATTATGGATGTGGGGAGGGCTGTATACATTATAATATGCTTTTTTTTTGGGGGGGGGTGTATAATGTGTGCTATGGGGAGGGGGCTGTGTATAATGTTGCATGGGTGTGCTATGGAGGAGGGGGGCTTGTATACAATGTAATATACTATGGGTGTGGGTGTGCTATGGGGAGGGCGGCTGGATATATTATAATATAGTATGGATGTGCTATGGGAAGGGGAGGCTGTCTATAATGTAATGTAGTCTGTGTGTGTTATGGGGAGAGGGGCTGTGTATAATGAAATATAGTATGGGTGTGCAATGCGGAGTGGGAAGCTGTGAATAATGTAAACAAACATGTGTGCTATCGTAAGGGGGGTCTGTGTATAATGTAATATAGTATGGGTGTGCAATGCGGAGTGGGAAGCTGTGAATAATGGGGGTAATTCCAAGTTGATCGCAGCAGGATTTTTGATAGCAATTGGGCAAAACCATGTGCACTGCAGGGGAGGCAGATTTAACATGTGCAGAGAGAGTTAGATTTGGGTGTGGTGTGTTCAATCTGCAATCTAATTTGCAGTGTAAAAATAAAGCAGCCAGTATTTACCCTGCACAGAAATAAAATAACCCACCCAAATCTAACTCTTTCTGCACATGTTATATCTGCCTCCCCTGCAGTGCACATGGTTTTGCCCAATTGCTATCAAAAATCCTGCTGCGATCAACTTGGAATTACCCCCAATGTAAACAAATATGTGTGCTATGGTAAGGGGGGGCTGTGTATAATGTAATATAGTATGGGTGCATTATGGGGGACTGTGCATAATATAATCTATGCTGTGTGTGTACTTGAGTATGTGCTCCCCAGGTCGTTCAGTTGATTGTTATTTATTTTTTTATTTTATTGCAGCTGCTGCTGCTGTCAGCCCTCCCCCATGCAGCTATGATTGATCTCAGTGGTGGACTGTAGCCGGCAGTGACAGTCAGGACCCGGCGTGGCTCTGTGGTCTTCATTTTCAGCATCCTCAGCTGGCCTGCAGCCGTGAAGTGGATTGAGCAGCAGTGGCCAGGTGTTGGTGAACCTGTGTGCGTGCTCATACCATGTGGCATAATGTGAATTTTGGCTCATACCATGTGGCGTAATGTGAAATTTGGCTCATACCATGTGGCGTAATGTGAATTTTGGCTCATACCATGTGGCGTAATGTGAATTTCAGCTCATACCGTGTGACGTAATGTGAATTTTGGCTCATACCATGTGGCGTAATGTGAATTTCAGCTCATACCGTGTGGCGTAATGTGAATTTTGGCTCCTACCATGTGGCGTAATGTGATTTTGGCTCATACCATGTGGCGTAATGTGAATTTTGGCCCATACCGTGTGGCATAATGTGAATTTCGGCTCATACCGTGTGACGTAATGTGAATTTCGGCTCATACCGTGTGACGTAATGTGAATTTCGGCTCATACTGTGTGGCTTAATGTAAATTTTGGCTCCTACCATGTGGCATAATGTGAACAAGGGGCACTACTGTCAGTAGCGTGTGAGCATGGGGACGTGTGTGACAAATGCTGGTGTCCTGTGGAGGAGGAGTCTGATGGTATAAGAAGAGGCAAATGTGGCTCTGATAGCACATGTGTAAATTTTAAACTTTACTTGTGTTATATTAAAACTCAAATGTGTGGCTCCCTAAATATTCCGTAGTTTTCAGAGTAGCCAGCTCAAAATCAGGGTGTAGGTGCTGGGGGTGCAAGGGGTGGGGTGTGTGTGGGGGGTGGGGAGGGGAATGCATATGCACCTAGACCCACCACTCTCTAGTTCCGCCACTGGGTCAGGGATAGGTTGGGGAAGGGCAAGCAGCGATAGGGTGCAGCGGCAGCTAGAACTCAGGGTTATCCGTAGCGGGCAGTCAGTACCGGCCAGTGGTTGCAGCATTATGTTTCATTTTATTTCTCTGGGGTGTATTATATCTACTTTATTATTAGGAACTAGGGAGAAATTAGATTAAGCCATGTGATTTTACTGAGAGAATGTAAAATAGTGATAGACACGCCCCCTGGGTGGTGCTAGATACACCCTTCCTGCGGTGCACCCCCTAATAAATTTAGCTGTGCACGCCTATGCCTGGGAGTGCATTGTGCAGCGGAGGCCGGCGCTCTCCTCCTCCTCCTTTCAGGTAGCAGCTTCAGAAGCGTCAATGCCTGCTGCAGTCTCCCGCCGGAGGCGCTACACACAGGGTGATGGGGATGTACTGGAGAAGCCAGTGCCTCCCCAGCCATTGAACTCACCGCACGTCACTGCATCAATGTCATCTGACAAGGCCGAAGCCCAATGTGATAGTAAAGGGCATGTAAAATCCAAAAAAATAATAATAATTAAAATGGTCTGAGGTGAAAAGTAAACTTGCCAATATGCCATTTACGACACAGAGTGGCAAGGAATGTCTAAGGCCCAGGCCTATGTTCATCCCCAAGGAGAGTCCAGATGTGTCGGCAGTTGTGATGCCTGACCTTCCCAACACTGGATGGGAAGAGGTGGCTCCTTCCACCATTTGCACGCCCCCTGCAAGTGCTGGAAGTACCACCCACAGTAGTTTCTGATATTCAAATTGAAGATGTCACTGTTGAAGTACACTAGGATGAGGATATGGGTGTTGCTGGTGCTGAGGAGGAAGTTGACGATGAGGATTCTGATGGTGATGTGATTTGTTTAAATCAGGCACTGGGGGAGACACCTGTTGTCTGTGGGATGAGTAAGCCCATTGTGATGCCTGGGCAAAATACCAAAAAAGCCACCTCTTCGGTGTGGAATTATTTCTCCACAAATCCAGACAACAGGTGTTTTGCCATGTGTTGCCTCTGTTAATCTGTAATAAGTAGGGGTAAGGATGTTAACCACCTAGGAACATCCTCCCTTATACATCATCTGCTGAGTATTCATCAGAAGTCAGTGTCAAGTTGTGAAACTTTGGGTAAGAGCGTAAGCAGTCCACTGACACCTAAATCCCTTCTTCCTCATGTACCCAAGCTCCTGCAAGCCACACCACCAACTCCCTCAACGTCAACTTCCTCCTCAGTCAGGAACGTCAGTAGTCCTGCAGGCCATGTCACTGGCAAGACTGAGGAGTCCTCTCCTAACCAGGATTCCTCCAGAGGATCCTTGAGTGGTACGCCTGCTGCTGCTGTTGTTGCTGCTGGGAGTCGATTATCATCCCAGAGGGGAAGTCGGAAGACCACTTGTACTACTACCAGTAAGAAATTGACTGTCCAACAGTCCTTTGTGAGAAAGATGAAATATGACAGCAGTCATCCTGTTTCAAAGCGGATTACTGAGGCCTTGACAGCTATATTGGTGTTATATGTGCGTCCGGTATCCGCCATTAGTTCAGTGGGATTTAGAGAATTTATGGAGGTATTGTCCTCCCGGTACCAAATCCCATCTACAGTAGGTTCCACTTGACTAGGCAGGCGATACCGAGAATGAGTCATCAGAAAAAGTGTCCTCAGTGTCCTAAAAAATGCAGTTGTACCCACTGTCCACTTAAGCACGGACATGTGGACAAGTGGAACAGGGCAGACTAAGGACTATATAACTGTGCCAACCCACTGGGTAGAAGTATTGCCTCCCACAGCAACAACAGCAGCAGCACCAGTAGCAGCATCTCACAAATGCCAACTTGTTCCTAGGCAGGCTACACTGTGTATCACCGCTTTCTGTAAGAGGCACACCGCTGACAACCTCTTATGGAAACTGAGGGGCATCATCGCACAATGTCTTACCCCAATTAGACTATCCTGGGGATTTGTGATATCGGACAACGTCACCAATATTGTGCGTGCATTCAGGCTTAGACTGGCCCACAGGGGAAACCACCGGTGGGCCCTACTGCCTAGGGGCCCACCTCCTGCTCTAAGGATCAGGTTCCAGACTGTGCACTTGAATTATACATTATACATATGTTACCTTATACTGGACTATGGTGTATTTTCTACAGTGCATTGCTGTTATTAATCTGGTACATTATCATGCATGCAGCAGCTGAATTTACTGTATATATTTATGAAGGGGCCCAGACGTTGCACTCTCTAATGGTTAGTCAAACCAATGAGGTGGAAGGCCACACACCCTCTGCAGACTGGCCACACCCCTAACACAGGCCCCTACCACTTTATTCCCCCCAGTGCGCCCTGCATGCCCCAGTCTGACACTGCATGCATTACATCTGGGCAAATTCCAGAACATCCCATGTTTTGTACATACAATTCATTTGCTGGTGCAGAATTCTATGAAAAATTACAGGGGTGCGCAGGAGATGCTGTCAGTTGCCCTAAAAATTGCGGGCCACTTTCAACATTCAGCCATCACGTGCCGAAGACTGGAGCACCAGCAAACACTCCTGAACCTGCCCTGCCGTCATCTGAAGCAAGAGGTGGTAACAAGGTGGAATTCAACATTCTATATGCTTCAAAGGATGGAAGAGCAGCAAAAGACCATTCAAGCTTATACATCCACCTATGATATAGGCAAAGGAGGGGGAATGCACCTGACTCAAGCGCAGTGGAGAATGATTTCCGTCTTGTGCAAGGTTCTCCAAACCTTCGAACTTGCCACACGTGAAGTCAGTTCAGACACTGCCAGCTTGAGTCAAGTCAGAGCCGGCCTTAGGCATAGGCAAACTAGGCAAATGCCTAGGGCATTTGGTATGCTTAAGGGCACCAGCAGCTTCTGCTGATTAAAATGATATGCGGCATGCCTATATTCTGTGTGTGACTGCGGCTGTATCTACATACGAAATACTACATTGCACTGTATTCCTGGAAATCACTGTAATGTAGCATTTCGTATGCAGATACAGCCGCACTCGCACACAGAATATAGGCATGCTGCATATTATTTTAATCAGTAGAAGCTGCTTGTGCATCCTAGCCACATAGTAATGCAAATAAGATGCATTTTCAGAAACAAAAGGCGCCAGACGTTAGCAGAGCTACCAGATGACTCATGCCAGGCATCTCCTGCAGAACAAGTGGCGGTGCTAGGGGGCACCAGCCAAAATCTTGCCTAGGGCATCATATTGGTTAGGGCCGGCTCTGAGTCAAGTCATTCCCCTCATCAGGCTTTTGCAGAAGCAGCTGGAGAAATTGAAGGAGGAGCTAAGATGGAGCGATTCCACAAAGTATGTGGGACTTGTGAATGGAGCCCATCATTCGCTTTGCCAGGATTCAAAGGTGGTCAATCTGTTGAAATCAGAGCACTATATTTTGGCCACCGTGCTCGATCCTAGGTTAAAGCCTACGTTGTATCTCTCTTTCCGGCAGACACTAGTCTGCAGTTCAAAGACCTGCTGGTGAGAAAATTGTCAACTCAAGCGGAACGTGACCCGTCAACTGCTCCTCCTTCATTTTCTCCCGCAACTGTGCCTGCGAGGAATAGGATAAGATTTCCTAGCCCACCTGCTGGCGGTGATGCAGGGCAGTCAGGAGTGAGTGCTGACATCTGGTCCGGACTGAAGGACCTGCCAACAATTACTGACATGTCTACTGTCACTGCATATGATTCTGTCACCATTGAAAGAATGGTGGAGGATTATATGAGTGACAGCATCCAAGTAGGCATGTCAGACAGTCCGTATGTATACTGGCAGGAAAAAGAGGAAATTTGGATGCCCTTGCACAAACTGGCTTTATTTTACCTAAGTTATCCCCCTCCAGTGTGTACTCTGAAAGAGTGTTTAGTGCATCCGGTAACCTTGTCAGTGATCGGGGTAGGAGGTTACTTCCACAAAATGTGGAGAAGATGATGTTCATCAAAATTAATTGTAAATTCCTCCGGGAAGACCTTTACCAGCAATTTCCTACAGAAAGTACACAGGAACCTGTGATGGTGGATTCCAGTGGGGACGAATTAATACTCTGTGAGGAGGAGGATGTACAGACTGAAAGGGGTGAGGAATCGGAGGATGAGATCAGCATCTTGCCTATGTAGAGCCAGTTTGAGTAAGGAGAGATTGATTGCTTCTTTTTGGTGGGGGCACAAACAAACCAGTCATTTCAGCCACAGTCGTGTGGCAGACCCTGTTGCTGAAATGATTGGTTTGTTAAAGTGTGCATGTCCTGTTTATACAACATAAGGGTTGGTGGGAGGACCCAAGGACAATTCCATTTTGCTCCTCTTTTTCTTCTTTGCATCATGTGCTGTTTGGGGACTAGTTTTTTAAAGTGCCATCCTGTCTGGCACTGCCATACAACTCCAGGGGTACTGCCATATAAGTAGAAGGGTACTGCCATATAAGTCCAGTCCAGTGGTGCTGTCATGTGCTGCATCCGTCCAATGGTGGTGTCTTATGCTGCCATAAGTCCAGTGGTAGTTTCCTGTGCTGTATATTATTTACTCCAAATAAAAGGGTTATATACATTACTTATATTATTATCCAAATCATTTTTACAGGGTTTGCCCTGTGTGGTGTAGGGGTACGCTCACCTATGCTGCATATAGCTCCAAATAAATAATAATAATAGCTCCAAATAAAAGGATTATTATTTTCCAAATTAATTTTACAGGCTTTGCTGTGTGTGTGTGTGTGTGTG
Organism: Pseudophryne corroboree; assembly: GCF_028390025.1. Classification (NCBI taxonomy): domain Eukaryota; kingdom Metazoa; phylum Chordata; class Amphibia; order Anura; family Myobatrachidae; genus Pseudophryne; species Pseudophryne corroboree. Next base: position 406,685,843 of record NC_086448.1, read on the forward strand.
TGTGTGTGCGTGCGTGCGTGCGTGCGTGTGTGTGTGTGTGTGTGTGTGTGTGTTAGGGGTACACTCTCCTGTGCCACCAATATTGTGCGTGTATTACATCTATGCAAATTCCAGCACATCCTCCCATATTGTTTGTGCCACACACTTGTGTTGCTTAGCTTAGCTATCCAGTTACCTAATTGCACCTCTTTTTCATCTTTGCATCATGTGCTGTTTGGGGCCTATTTCTTAAATCTGCCATCCTGTCTGCTACTGCAGTGCCACTCCTAGATGGGCCAGGTGTTTGTGCCGCACACTTGTGTCACTTAGCTTAGTCATCCAGCCACCTCGGTGCAACCTTTTGGCCTAAAAACAATATTGTGAGGTGAGAGGTGTTCAGAATAGACTGGAAATGAGTGCTATTGAGGTTAATAATACCGTAGAGTCAAAATGACCCCCAAATTATGTGATTTTAGTGTTTTTTGTTTTTTGTTTTTTTTCAAAAATCATCCAGATCCAAAACCAAAACACAAAAGGGTGATTTTGGCAAAACCAATCCAGATCCAAAATGCGAGCATGGAACCAGAACCAAAACACGAAAAGTGCCCGCCACACATCTCTTATTTTGTCCCACGTCCTCTGCAGTAAATAAAGTGTTTCTATCCTCAAGCGGCTGAGTACATTGTGCTGTGTCCATCCAGGGGCTGCTGTTGTCTGTTTCCATTCTCCGTTCTGGTGTCCGTATGCCCCAGTGTTCCAAAATCAAAAGACAAAAACTAAAAATAATTTAAAAAAAAAACAATGCATCACGCCGCCTCCCCCTCCAAATAAATATGAAAAAATTTTAAAGTTGATATTGTTACTGTATTTGTGATGTTACCTTTTTATTAAAGTACCGTACAGTATGTGTAATATTGGCTTTTCTATTACAATATGTGTGATGTTACATGTTGCTACTGATTTTGTCCAACGTCCTCTGTAAAGTGTTTCTGTTCCCAAGCGGCCAAGTCCATTGTGCTGTGTCCATCTGGGGCCTTGTGCTGTGTCCATCCAGTGGCTGCTGTTGTCTGTTTCCGTTCTCCGTTCTGGTGTCCTTATGCCCCAGTGTTCCAAAATCAAAAGATAAAAACTATAAATAAAAAAAAAAAAATGCATTAACCCCCCCCCCCCCCACAACACCACCAAAAAATATGGAAAAAAATTAAAAAATGTATATTGTTACTGTATTTGTGATGTTAACTTTTTATTAAAGTATCGTACAGTATGTGTGATGTTGGCTTTTTTTTATTACAATACGTGTGATGTTACATGTTGCTACTGATTTTGTCCCACGTCCTCTGCCATAAATTAAAAGTGTTAATTAAAATAAACCTGATGTGTTGTACAATTTTTGTATTCCCAACTGCCTCACACTGTATACTGTACTCTATAAATTAGTACTACTGTATGGGGAAAATTCAATTAAGGGTTGGAATAAAATTCTGGTAATGGATTATTGTCATTTTCTGTTATCCATTACCAGAATTTAATTTGAAACTGCAAGATAATTGTAGGATGTAGAGTATGCCTACTGTAGCTTATAGATGACCTGAGATTCTGTCAAACAGTATAGTACAGCAAGTAAGGTACAGTACTGTAGCATGCAGTAAAAAATTAAAATATACAACGGAGTTCAATAAATATTTTTAATGAACAAATTTACAAAATAAACAACAGATTAAATAGAGCAAAATAAAAAATGGAAAAAACCTAGTGGACCAATATACGAAGGGCCTGGAGGACCATCAGCAGCTGTTCTGTGGGAAAAAAAGGACAGTGTTAAAACACAAATATACTGTGCAGTGTAGTAGTGGTAATACAGTACTCTACTATTGGGGATTTTAATTACCCGGATATAAACTGGAGTAACGATTCATGTGCTAAAACAAGGGGCAACAGGTTCTTAAATATGTTAAAGGATCACTGCTTGACTCAATTAGTCGAGGACCCAACTAGGGGTAAAGCTACCTTGGATCTAGTAATTACTAATAATGTGGATATTATATCAAACACTAAAGTTGGGGAGACTTTGGGTAACAGTGATCACTATATGATCACATTTGACATCAGTTTCAGGAAACATAGCTACAGGGGTTCCACCAAAACTTTTAATTTTAGGAAGGCTAATTTCAGTATGCTGAGATGTGCACTTAACGACATAGAGTGGGAGATTTTGTTTAATAACAAGAACACTTCGGAAATGTGGTATGTTTTAAAGGGGTTGCTGGATAGCAATTTTTATAAATTTATTCCCATGGGCAGTAAACGCAGGCGTATTTAACTCAAACCGATGTGGCTTAACAAGAAGGTTAAGGCAGAAATGGATTAAAAAAAAGCGGGCTTTCAACGCATTTAAATCTAAAGGAAAGGAAGAGTCTTTCAAGTATTACAAGGAATGTAATAAGAAAAGCAAAAAAGCAATAAGAGCAGCTAAAATGAAAAATTAAAAGCAAATTGCTATAGAGAGTAATACCAATCCTAAAAATGTTTTTAAATACATAAACGGTAAAAGGTTAAAAAAGGAGAATATAGGTCCATTAAAAGATGAATTTTGGAGAATTGATAAATGATGACGAAATAAAAGCGGAAATACTGCACAATTTTTTTTCATCAGTATTCACCAGAGAAGAACTGATGGTGGGAGTAAAGCATAACAATTGTGACAGTAAAGATCCATGGTTAGATACTTGTTTAAGCGAAGAAGTAATCCGAGAGAGACAAAGCAAAATTAAGGTTAATAAATCACCTGGTCCTGATGGACTTCACCCGAGGGTTCTTATGGAGCTTAGTTCACAACTAGCATGACCCCCATATTTGATTTTCAATAGTTCAATTAGATCAGGCATGGTACCGAAGGATTGGCGTATAGCTGAGGTAGTGCCATTATTTCAAAAGGGATCCAAAAATCTTCCGGGTAACTACAGACCAGTTAGTTTGACGTCTATAGTGGGGAAAATATTGGAAGGAATTCTAAGGGACAGCATACAGGAGTATCTACAGAGCACTAGGATTATTAGCAAGAACCAGCATGGGTTTGTGAGGGACAGGTTATGTCAGACTAACTTAATTAGGTTCTATGAGGAAGTGAGCAATAATCTTGATCAGGGAAAAGCAGTGGATGTGGTCTTCCTAGATTTTGGAAAAGCCTTCGATACAGTTCCTCACAGGAGACTGATCATCAAATTAAAGGAGCTTGGCCTAGGAATAACTATTTGCACATGGATAAGCAACTTGTTGGATAGCAGGGTACAGCGAGTAGTGGTCAACTGTAAGTCCTCAACCTGGTCCCCAGTAGTCAGCGGAATACCACAAGGGTCCGTACTCTGTCCACTACTGTTCACCATATTTATCAATGACCTAGAAATAGGCCTGGAAAGCACAGTGTCAATCTTTGCAGATGATACTAAACTGTGTAAAATAATTAACTCGGAATTGGATGTGGAGTCCTTGCAGAATGATCTATCTAAACTTGAACTCTGGGTGTCTAAATGGAAAATGAGGTTCAATACAGACAAATGCAAGGTTATGCATTTCGCGACTAAAAACAAACTTGCAGCCTATGTATTAAATGGGGAACGACTAGGTAAAACAGATTTGGAAAAAGATCTGGGGGTACTCATTGATAATAGGCTTAATAACCATACACAATGTCAAAGAGTGTAAAGAAGGCAAGTAAGGTGCTAGCGTGCATAAAACGGGGAATTGAGTCAAGGGACTCGGATGTAATCCTGCTGCTGTATAAAGCATTGGTACGTCCACACCTGGAATATTATGTACAGTTTTGGGCACCACTGCATAAAAAAGATATCGGTGAACTCGAAAGGGTTCAAAGGCGAGCTATTAAATTGATTAGAGGCCTAGAGGGACTGGATTATGAGGAAAGGCTTAATTGGTTGAATATGTATAAACTAGAAAAGAGGCGTCTAAGAGGGGATATTATTAATATCTTCAAATATGTAAAGGGACATCACAAAGAATTATCAGAGGAATTATTTATTAAAAGAACACAGTTTAGGACATGTGGGCACTCGCTGCGGCTGGAGGAGAGAAAATTCCGAACGCAATGGAGGAAAGGGTTCTTCACTGTTAGGGCAATTAGTATGTGGAATTCCCTGCCAGGGAAGGTGGTAATGGCGGACTCTGTAAATGGATTTAAAAAAGGAATGGATACATTTCTGAATGAAAATGATATCCAAGGTTATAATATTTAAAATATCGACATGGTTAATCCAGGGGTTATATGAGTTATAGTAGTTAACTAGTCATAAAACATTATGCGGGTATGTAGATTCATCACAACTTAATACAGGTTGAACACGATGGGCAAATTGCCTCTTTTTGATAAGTGACCTGCCCATTTTGTTACATACCAGTATGTGCCCTGCCCATTGTGCGACTGCTGGTTTGCGCCGTGTATCAGGACTTCCCCCAGATCAAGCCAACACAGACAGGGAACAAGCGGAGAGAACAACCGTTTTTCAGCCACAGCCCAACCCCCACTCTCATACCACTCAATATTGTTTGTGCGGACCTTGTGCTCCTCACAAGTCAGTACTGCATACTGTACATGGGGGGTTGGGGCTTCAGACTCCGAGGTGCCCAAGACAAAGTGACTCCAGCCTCTGTATTCATGTGTCATCTGGACAGGGCTAGATTCAAAGGTTGGCGAACAGGGTGACAGCCCCCGCCCCATAACACAGTCTTAGCCACACCCACTGTTGAGCAGCAGAGAGATCTCCAGCGGCCCCATGGAGAGCATGAGGTGGAATGCTCTGCTGCAGCCTGTGCTTCTTGGCCAGATTGCCGTGCACAATACCAGTTACGGGTGAGGTGGTGGATGAAGCCCGAGGAACACAACTATGCTCAACATCGCCAAGACATGAAAGGATGCCCAGCTTGCATACCGTGTATCAGGCAGTGCAGGCCCTCTACTACGACCTGGAGCTGAGTGGAAAGGAGTGGGTATGGCTATGGCTGTGGGATCTACAGAGATCGGTAAGAGCAGGGCCGTAATTAGGGGGGGCTAGGGGGTCACGTGCCCCGGGCGCTGGAACGAGGGGGCGCTAGGGAGGCTGTTTCCGCAGCCAAACAGGAGGGCACCGCGCGCGATGCTGTCACGCAACGAGGGAGGAGAGGGAAAGAGGTCTGGCAGCGGCTGGCAGGGACTGATGAGGGCATGCTGGCTGCAGTCAATGAATGAGTCACTCACAATGCAGCACTGCAGGCTCCTCTGACAGGGGAACTTTCACAGCAGTCTCCGGCAGCCCTGAGCAGTGCACACAGCCCTCCCCCATGCCTGGGAACATGGGGAGGGACACAGTGCAGCAGCGTGGACTCTGAACGAGGGGGAACTGGAGCCAACCTGTGACAGAGAGAGGACATTTACGAGATATGTTTCTCGGCCAGACAGATCCCCCTCTACAACGTGCGTGTGTGTGTGTGTGTGTCAGTGTGTATCTGGTCCCTATACAGTGTGTGTGTGTGTGTGTGTGTGTGTGTGTGTGTGTGTGTGTGTGTGTGTGTGTGTGTGTGTCAGTGTGCATCTGGTCCCTATATATACAGTGTGTGTCAGTGTGCATCTAGCTCCATTACAGTGTGTGTGTGTCAGTGTGCATCTGTTCCCTGTATACAGAGAGAGAGAGAGAGAGAGAGAGAGAGAGAGAGTGTGTGTGTGTGTGTGTGTGTGTGTGTGTGTGTGTGTGTGTGTGTGTGTGTGTGTGTGTGTGTGTGTGTCCATATTTACAGTGTGTGTGTTTGCCAGTGTGCCTAATGCAAGACAATGCTAGACCTCATATGGCTGGAGTGTGTCAGCAGTTCCTGCAAGATGAAGGCATTGATGCTATGGACTGGCTCGCCCGTTCCCCAGACCTGAATCCAATTGAGCACATCTGGGACATCATGTCTCGCTCCATCCACTAACGCCACGTTGCACCACAGTCTGTCCAGGAGTTGACGGATGCTTTAGTCCAGGTCTGGGAGAAGATCCCTCAGGAGACCATCCGCCACCTCATCAGGAGCATGCCCAGGCGTTGTAGGGAGGTCATACAGGCACGTGGAGGCCACACACACTACTGAGCCTCATTTTGACTTGTTTTAAGGACATTACATCAAAGTTGGATCAGCCTGTAGTGTGTTTTTCCACTTTAATTTTGAGTGTGACTCCAAATCCAGACCTCCATGGGTTAATAAATTTGATTTCCATTGATAATTCTTGTGTGATTTTGTTGTCAGCACATTCAACTATGTAAAGAACAAAGTATTTAATAAGAATATTTAATTCATTCAAATCTAGGATGTGTTATTTTAGTGTTCCCTTTATTTTATTGAGCAGTGTATGTATGTATGTATATATATATATATATATATATATATATATATATATATATACATATACTGTATACAATGTGCCCTGTCAGTTCTGGGGAGGGGTTACTACATATGTGTTTTAAATAAATTTATTTGTGAAGTATGGGTCTTCCAGTATTAAATTGATAAGCACACAGCTACCTTATATAAATTAATTCTTATATTTTGAATACATCTATTGCACATTACAGCAATTTTTTTTTTTAATCTTTTTTTCCCTAATATTTGCCAGAGACCATAAACCAGTCTCGTAAACACTTGCAGCTGCGATATAATAGAATGTTTATCTAATATCTAAGTGCCAGGAGAGGTAGTGCTGTCTCACTAACAATTGTTTTTAATGTTCCCTAGAATGTATACTGGATATGGCCGAGTGCTGAGGCAGGGAGTCACAAACCAGTACAACTTCTGGCAGAGCAGTAGAGAGGCTGAGCTACAGTAATAATTACCTTGCTAAGGAAGGACCTAGGATAGGCTGTCTAAGTATGGCAATGAGTATCACTCCAGGAAGCAGGGATAGGGTTCTGGCCCTAGTATGGACACAATGCACAGACCAAAGATTAGATAAGGGAAGTCACCTTCTATCAGAAGAACACTGCAATCCCTAGAATTAGACCCAGGAATAGTTGTTCTTACCAAGCAATTATTCAAAGATAGCACTTGTAGCTATCCTAGTGTGTCAACATATGGCCATCAACAGAATAGCGGGGATGGATAATTTTACGGTAGCTCTGTCAGTAGGCTAAATCATAATGACTGGCCTATTATACTGCCAGCAGACTACAGAAGAAACACCATGTACAGTAGTGCATAACAAAGCTTGGCTGATGTCAGCAGTAGAGATACAGCTATTACGTGCCCTGGCAGCAAAATCTGCATTGATTTATGCAGCAGATTCAGTTACTGCCTACTATGCACTAGTGTATGTGTGTGTACATCTAGTAAGGACTATAGATTGTAAGCTCAACTGGAACAGAGACTGACTAGAATATCCAAATATCCTTTGTACAGTGCTGCAGGTATTAATGTGTGTGCTATATAAATATCTGGTAATAAATAATAAACATTCTTAGCAGTCCTGCTAGCTCATTTTAGCAGGGCACTGTGCCCTGCCCATTTTGTTACATACCAGTATGTGCCCTGCCCATTGTGCGACTGCTGGTTTGCGCCGTGTATCAGCACTTCCCCCAGATCAAGCCAACACAGACAGGGAACAGGCGGAGAGAACAACCGGGTTTTCAGCCACAGCCCAACCCCCACTCTCATACCACTCAATATTGTTTGTGCGGACCTTGTGCTCCTCACAAGTCAGTACTGCATACTGTACATGGGGGGTTGGGGCTTCAGACTCCGAGGTGCCCAAGACAAAGTGACTCCAGCCTCTGTATTCATGTGTCATCTGGACAGGGCTGGATTCAGAGGTTGGCGAACAGGGTGACAGCCCCCGCCCCATAACACAGGGGCAGATGTATTAACCTGGAGAAGGCATAAGGAAGTGATAACCCAGTGATATGTGCAAGGTGATAAAGGCACCAGCCAATCAGATCCAATATGTAAATTAACAGTTAGGATCTGATTGGCTGGGGCCTTTATCACCTTGCACATATCACTGGTTTATCACTTCCTTATGCCTTCTCCAGGTTAATACATCTGCCCCACAGTCTTAGCCACACCAACTGTTGAGCAGCAGAGAGATCTCCAGCGGCCCCATGGAGAGCATGAGGTGGAATGCTCTGCTGCAGCCTGTGCTTCTTGGCCAAATTGCCGTGCACAATACCAGTTACGGGTGAGGTGGTGGATGAAGCCCGAGGAACACAACTATGCTCAACATCGCCGAGACATGAAAGGATGCCCAGCTTGCATACCGTGTATCAGGCAGTGCAGGCCCTCTACTATGACCTGGAGCTGAGTGGAAAGGAGTGGGTATGGCTATGGCTGGGGGAGCTACAGAGATCGGTAAGAGCAGGGCCGTAACTAGGGGGGCTAGGGGGTCACGTGACCCGGGCGCTGGAACGAGGGGGCGCTAGGGAGGCTGTTTCCGCAGCCAAACAGGAGGTCACCTCGCGCGATGCTGTCACGCAACGAGGGAGGAGAGGGAGAGAGGACGGAGAGTCTGGCAGCGGCTGGCAGGGACTGATGAGGGCATGCTGGCTGCAGTCAGTGAATGAGTCACTGTCACTCACAATGCAGCACTGCAGGCTCCTCTGACAGGGGAACTTTCACAGCAGTCTCCGGCAGCCCTGAGCAATGCACACAGCCCTCCCCCATGCCTGGGAACATGGGGAGGGACACAGTGCAGCAGCGTGGACTCTGAACGAGGGGGAACTGGAGCCAACCTGTGACAGAGAGAGGACATTTACGAGATATGTTTCTCGGCCAGACAGATCCCCCTCTACAACGTGTGTGTGTGTGTGTGTGTGTGTGTGTGTGTGTGTGTGTGTGTGTGCATCCGGTCCCTATACAGTGTGTGTGTGTGTGTGTGTGTGTGTGTGTGTGTGTGTGCGCATCTGGTCCCTATACAGTGTGTGTGTGTGTGTGTGTGTGTGTGTGTGTGTGTGTGTGTATCTGGTCCCTATATATACAGTGTGTGTCAGTGTGCATCTAGCCCCATTACAGTGTGTGTGTGTGTGTGTGTGTGTGTGTGTGTGTGTGTGTGTGTGTGTGTGTGTGTGTGTCAGTGTGCATCTGGTCCCTTTATATACAGTGTGTGTCAGTGTGCATCTAGCCCCATTACAGTGTGTGTGTGTGTGTGTGTCAGTGTGCATCTGGTTCATATACAGTGTGTGTGTGTGTGTGTGTGTGTGTGTGTGTGTGTGTGTCTGTGTGTGTGTGTGTGTGTGTGTGTGTGTGTGTGTCTGGTCCCTGTATACAGTGTGTGTGTGTCAGTGTGCATCTGGTCCGTGTGTGTGTGTCCATATTTACAGTGTGTGTGTTTGCCAGTGTGCCTCTGGTCCGCATACAGTGTGTGTGTGTGTGTGTGTGTGTGTGTGTGTGTGTGTGTGCGCGTGTGTGTGTGTGTGTATCTGGTCCCTATATATACAGTGTGTGTCAGTGTGCATCTAGCCCCATTACAGTGTGTGTGTGTGTGTGTGTGTGTGTGTGTGTGTGTGTGTGTGTGTCAGTGTGCATCTGGTCCCTTTATATACAGTGTGTGTCAGTGTGCATCTAGCCCCATTACAGTGTGTGTGTGTGTGTGTGTGTGTGTGTGTGTGTGTGTGTGTCAGTGTGCATCTGGTTCATATACAGTGTGTGTGTGTGTGTGTGTGTGTGTGTGTGTGTGTGTGTGTGTGTGTGTGTGTGTGTGTGTGTGTGTGTGTGTGTCTGGTCCCTGTATACAGTGTGTGTGTGTCAGTGTGCATCTGGTCCGTGTGTGTGTGTCCATATTTACAGTGTGTGTGTTTGCCAGTGTGCCTCTGGTCCGCATACAGTGTGTGTGTGTGTGTGTGTGTGTGTGTCAGTGTGCATCTGGTCCATATTTACAGTGTGTGTGTTTGTCAGTGTGCCTCTGGTCCGCATAGTGTGTGTGTGTGTGTGTGTGTGTGTGTGTGTGTGTGTATCAGTGTGCATCTGGTCCATGTTTACAGTGTGTGTGTTTGTCAGTGTGCCTCTGGTCCGCATAGTGTGTGTGTGTGTGTGTGTGTGTGTGTGTGTGTGTGTGTGTGTGTGTGTGTGTGTGTGTCAGTGTGCATCTGGTCCCTATACCGTATGTGTGTGTCAATGTGTTCATATACAATCACTTTTTGTGTCAGTGTGCTCCTGGTCTGTGTGTGGGTGTCGGTGTTCCCCTGGGACCTGCACCATATGTGTCAGTGTGCCCCCTATACAATTTATGTAATGTGTATACACGGCTCCTCTGTGCTGTAATGTGCATAAGTGTCTCCTTTGCGGTGTAATGTGTATAAGCTGTTGTAATGTGTATAAGTAGCTCCTCTGTGGTGTAACGTGTGGGATTATATATATAATTGTATTTTAATTATAATTATCTTTTTTTATTTTAATTTTCTATTTTATTTTATTTAGTTTATTTATTTATTTAAAAATATATTTTTATTGTCAATCTTTTTTTTTTTTGGGGGGGGGGGGAGGGGGGCGCAAATTTACTGTCTTGCCCCGGGTGAGAACAATCCTAGTTTCGGCCCTGGTAAGAGAGTGAGACTTGTGAGCTGGCTGGGGACGGGGCTCAGAGCAGCTGCTGCTGCCTGTGTAGGAGAGTGTGTTTGTGCTCTGCACAGTGCCCTCCCCTGTGGTGCATACGGCTGGGCTTTTCCATGTGTACTGTGTAGGCAGTATTGGGTGAGCTGGGGACCCGGCCAGTCACAAGGTTGGTGGTACTGTGTGTGGCAGCCAGAGCAAAAGCTTGCTGGATGTTACCAGCACCGCCTCTCTCCTATAGCCCCTCCTTGTCAATAAATGTTACATAAGCCAACTTCTGTCTCCTTGTGGTGAGCCTGGGACAGGAGGGCTGCCACAGCAGCACAGAGGAGCTGGGAGAAGAAGGGTCACTAAGCAACTAAGCAGTTGCCCCTAACTTGTGGTTTTGCGTGAACTAGGGCTAATACATACAATTACTCCACAGCACAGTCACAGCCAAGGCCTGAATAATATGCGAGTGTATCTGTACATCAGGGCCCTGGAAGTAATAAGGACACAGACTGTAATTCTGTACACTGGAGCATCTCTGTACAACAGAATTATATGTAGTGTACTGTAGACTTCCGGAGAGATGTACTAAGCCTTGACAAGTGAAGTGAAGTGGAGAGTGGAAAAGTACCAGTCAATCAGCTCCTAACTGCCATTTTTCAAACACAGACTGTACCATGGCAGTTAGGAGCTGATTGTTGGTAATTTAGCACTCTTCACTTTATCACTTTTCAAGGCTTAGCACATCTGTGTTTAGGGTCTCACAGATGGTGTAATGGTTAGCATTACTGCCTCTGACTCACTGACACTTAGCTGAGGCAGCGCATTTTACAGGGGGCTTCAGTCCTGGAACCCATAGGTAAAATCAGTCACTGGATGGGACCCAAGTCTAAACACAGAACGCATTTATGCTTCATATATACCTTATTATAGACACTGCCTGATGGTAATGTTATACAATATTTGAAATAATATTTTTTTTAAATTAAAGTTTGGGTATTTGAATTAAGAGTTGGGACTGGAGAGGGGAGGAGTCAGGTATGGAGAGAGGAGTAGTCACGATTAAACAGTAAACTGCCCCCCCCCCCCCTTTCAAAAAAAAAAAAAAGAAGAAAAGTCTAGTTCCATCCCCATATCTGGTCCAAGCAAATAGGTTTCGTTACCAAAAGGCAGCTGCAGCCAGTAGGAGGCACTGACAAGGGGGTGATTGAGGAGGAGCATCTCAACAGTGAGCTGACTTGGGGGGGTTATTCATGTAGAAGGTGATAAATTAATTGTTGCTTATCACTATATATTGCATCAGTTCGATGCGATATATAGCTTAGATAAGTAGCAGTTCATGTATACTTACCCATCCAGCAATGCAATCCATTATCCAGTGCTTCAGGGATGGTTTCTTCTCCTGCACACCCTTCTTTAAAGCTGGCTGGTCCCTTCTTCACATGGGCAAGATTCTGTGCTCCCGACAGGCTGCAGTGGCTGCTGGGAGGTCAGGTGGCAGAGCTAGCACCGGGTGCCAGGCAGAGAGCAGGGAAGCATTGAGCTTCTCTGCCATATCGCACTGCAATTTCGATTGTACCATCCTTAGATGGTGAACCTGAACTCCATGGAGAAGCACTCACTCACTTGAACTGATATGTGCCAATAGCCCTAAAATATGTGTTCATGTGATTATTGTTAAACCAATGTTGGGTCTGAACACGGGTGCCTGTGTCTGACATATGTGACTGAGTAGTACCAGACACATGGGAGGAAATCCCTGACAGGTTATCCAGGGCTAATGAAATGGTGCTTTTAAGCGTACTTGTATAATACTGCTGGGACCTGGAGAATGAGAGGGAAATCCCCAACATGTGTGTCTGTGTGTTGATATCCAGCTAGCACTATTAAGCGCACCTGAACCACTTGCCTGGCATGATCGCATCAGATGTGACCACACCAGGCAGTGTTTTATCTGACCTGGTCACACAGGATGTGACCAGTCAGATAAACAATGTTAGCAGCAGCAGGGAAGAGAAAATTCAGCAGAAGGTCCCTCTGCCTTTGTGCACTCTACAGTCAGTGTTGCTGTGCTGCTGATCATTGCTGATTGTTCAGCACGGCAGGACCCCCTACCCAGCCATCCTGATTGGGGCTTTCTCTCTTTATTATCCAGCTTGCCCTTCACCTGAGGCCGGTTATAGATTCTTGTTCCTCTGTCTGGTCCCTGTACTATGGTGGTATCTTGATCCTGTGCAGTTGGTGCTATTACATTACTTGTGATACCCAGTCCAGTTTAAATCCTGTGTACCCTGTCCTACAAGTACCCCGAGTTCCTGACTGAGAATGTGAAACTTAGCCTTGAAGTACATTCAGACAGCTCCAGCCTTACCTTGCCTTGTCTTGCTTTATCCTGCCTTGCCTGGAATCCAGGGGACTCCTGCAGCTAAGTAAGTACTTCCTTTAAGGAACTCACTGCTAAGTTATACATTGCTTGTACTTAGTTGCTTATACCACCCTATGCATTGTTGCATTCGCATATAGTCTATGTTTAGTTGCTAATACCTTCTTGTGCATTGTTGCATTTACAGTTTATACTCAGTTGCTAATACCACCCTGTGCATTGTTGGTGTTACTTATCCCAGCTTGTGAATTGGTCAGGTAATCAAGGTAGTATACAGTGAGCGTCTCTCTGCACTTGTGTTTTACTCTTGCCCAGCCTCCTATAGTCACCTTGTCCATTCACAAGTTCTAGGGGCATCTGAGTATGGGGTGGACCTAATTCAGCCTGGAGAGATGGCTGCTAAAGGTGAAGCCTAGCATTGCAGGAGGCGAAAAAACTGCTGAGCAAGTACAATTACGTGAGCGCCACCTTGTACTACCTGGTTGACTTAGTAATTTGCTCCACCCTTCCTCACATCTCGATAGGCGAAGGCACCCCGCATCTCTCTCATCCACTGTCCGCTATAAATCTATATGACAGAGGACAGCAGAAGTGGGGGTATATCAACCTATTTGTTTATCTGTCTCCCTATCATTAAAATACTCTCATCTAAATGCCAGATAACCTAGCTCTCTGCAATGCAATATAGCAACTGAGGCACTGTGCATAACCAATTAGACAGCAGAAGTACTCCTTTTGGTATTTTCACCATAAACCACACTCTCATTTGTCAGTTCATCGGTACTGCCACACTTCACTGGTTATGCCCAACCTCATTTGATCTTGGAAGCTAAGCAGTGAGAGGCCTGATCAGTACTTGGATGGGAGACCACCTTGGAATATCAAGTGCAGTATATATCCTGAGCTAAAACAAAAAGCAGAAGTAGTGGAGCAACCTATGACACATACCACCATCCCACCCTTTATCAGTCCTCAGATTTTTGGCATAGAATTTTGACCGCTCACACAGACTAACTCTGACCCTTTTATAATTTTCAGTAGAGATTGTTGAACTGTGAGTTCTATAAGCTCATCATTACACTTAAGTATCATTTACACCTAGAGGTTCTAACCTGAGTAGCACGCATAACAAGCACCAGGAGAGCAATCACCTTTAAGAACACAGTGTCAATAAACGATTGGAATGTTTTGATCTGCAGCTTGAACCCGGTAAATTGCCGATTTTTCTGGCTTCCTAAACGGTTCGAGCTGCGATGTGAAAGGGTCCCCTTCATTTTACCGTTTACAAAATACCGGTATTTTGAAACGGTAAAAAAGCAGGGTCCTACCCGTTTCAGACCCGTTTCATTGTGCAGTGTGAAAGGGTCTGAAACGGTATTTGCAAGCCCCAGAAGGTGATAGGCTGTCTCCTTGTGTGTCTCCATGTGTGATGTCACCAGGCAGAACCAGGAAGCTGGTTGTTAAACACAGGAGACACATGAGAGTGGCTTTAGAAGCGTTTTCAGTGCAAATACATTTTATAATGGCAACTTGGAGTGATGAAGAGGTAAGGGAGCTGCTAAGGATCAGAGGGCATGAGGAAATCTGCAGACAAATTACTGGGACAGTCAAGGATGCCCTCATATATAAAAACATAGCTAAAATGCTTGAAGCTGCTGGGTTCCAGCGTACAACAGGGCAAATTATTAATAAGTTGAAGGCCCTTAAGCGTAACTTTCATAAAATATATGATCATAACAGGAACAGGAGAGGAGCTGGCCGCATTGAGTGGCAGTACTACGAGCAGTGTTGCAGTATATTTGGCCACACAGCACTTGCCACTCCGGTGAGCTTGTCATCGAGCATCGCAGCTTTTGAATCAAGGAAGGTACCAGTGGCGGAAACAAGCCAGTCCTGTGCTGCGGAATCCATTCCAGATCCTGTGCCACTATCTCAGTCCCTACCATCGTCCTTGCTGTTACTTGATGAGGATGAGGACACACAATAGACGGAAGCCGTTGTCACTGAGGCAAACATCGTGCCTGATACAAGAACTGAAGGCATCACAACAACACCCAATGTGGCTGTGGAAGAAACGCAGGCTGGGCCCAGTCAGCGCAGGATTCCAGGAACGACGCCCTTACGTGGAAACCGTAAGTACAACACTCCAAAATACATAAATAATTAACATAACCTACTAACGAAAAACAACTACTAATGTATATTCAATAAAAGTCGGCTCCATTCCGACATGCAGTTGTCGGAATGGACCCGACAACCCTCTTCAAAAGAGCGTCCAAATCCCACTGTCGTATTTGGCGGCTCCCATGTCCTGCTGCTGCTGTCAGCGCTGCGGGTGTGCTGACAGCAGCGGCAGAGGGAGCTGTCAGCGGCGCCGGGGGCAGAGGGGAGTGGTGAGTGGCGCTAGGGGGGTGCGGGCTCCGGCGCGGGAGCTGAGGGGGGAAGTGTGATGCGCCGCTGGAGCTGAGGTGATATCTGTGCCACCGGGAGGGGGGGAGAGAGTAGAGGAGACGGAGCGTATGGCGGAGGAGCAGCGGCTGCAGCAGTGGAGGCTCACGGCAGCATACACCCGGCTCCAGCAAGCGGGACGTCTGCAGTGCTGGAGCCGGGTGGACGCTGCCGCTGAGTCCCTGCTCTCCCCGCTGCTCCCCTGTCTCCTTCTCTCACATCACATATCTGAATCCGACTTTTTTAATAGTCGGATTGAGATTGTTGGAAACGGGGCAATAACCTGTCGGGTTTGGCCCAGTTTGCGGCAATGTACGCTGATCGGCGGCTGAAGACGCCGATCAGCGTGCATTCCGACAAGTTGGGTTTCCCGACTTGTCTGAAAAAATAGGGCCGTAATGAATAGGTCGGAACCCCTTCCAACCTAAAACTGTCGAAAATTGCCATCTTTCCGACAAGACGGCAGCTTCCGACAGTTTTTCAGTATACCCCATTAAATTAAAAATCGGGCAGACTGTACGCAGTGTGTAGGTGGGAGGAGGCCACAAACACGTTTTCAAACTCTGCTGCTTTTGTAATGTATTCTTGAACAATAAGGTAATTTTTTTTGTATTTTTATCCACAGTATATAATGTACCCGCAAGGAGACGCCGTCCCAACAAAACGGAACAAGCATCTCGAATAATGACGACTGTCTTAGCAGAGAAACTTGAGCAGATGGACGCAGCCATGGCAGCTCGAGAGAATGCCCGCCTTGAGCGCTTCCTGCAGGCTCAGAAGGACATGAATAATACCCTGATGGCCCACATTACTATGGATACAAGGGAATGCATGAGGGAAATGCAGTCATTTCAAACGTCATTATTTGAAAATATTTTTGCCATGAGGGAACGTCCACACACAATGGCACCTCAGCAACCACCTACAAACATCCCTCAACACTATACACACTATGGCCCTGCATCCTACTATGACCAAACCCAACATCAACACACCCACCCTCAATTTACCCATCCGCCACAAACCTACCCTCAATATACTCAGCCTCCACAAACCCATCCTCAATATACCCAGCCTCCACAGACCCACCCTCAATATACCCAGCCTCCACAAACCCACCCTCAATATACCCAGCCTCCACAAACCCACCCTCAATATACCCAGCCTCCACAAACCCACCATCAACACACCCCACCTGAATCTGACCATCCCCCACATACACAATCACCTCCTGATATGGAGACAACTCCTGACTCTCCTGTTTACAGGATGTTACCATGAGAGGTTATTGTTTTTATTGTTTATTTTATTAAATATTTCATAATGCAAGTGTTTTGCAAACAATGTTGATGCAAACGTTTTTGAAACCAAGGTTTTATATTATAAAAATTTAAAAGGTCTATGACCGGTTCTTAAGCTTGTGTCCATGTCTATAATTTCAAATTGGGACAACACACAAACATTAACCATGTTTACTTGAACTGAACACACAAATGCCATGAAAAAACAACAAAGGGGAAAAATTTAAGACAATAATGAGGAAAGGTTGCCCATTAGATCAGCCCTCATCTGTTCTGCACTTCCAGAATGATCACCCATATATGTAGTGGATTCAGGTGCAGGGTGCTCAGCTGAGTCCTTAACGGCCCACTCTGGCAGAAATTCCTCCCTCTGAAATTCATAAAGGTTGTGAAGAATACAGCAAGCCGCATCAATGTTCGGCATGTTTGTAAGGTCCACATCATTGCGCTTCATAAGGCAGCGCCAACGTCCCTTTAAGCGTCCAAATGCGTCTTCCACAACCATTCTTGCAGAGCTCAGGGTGTGCGTGAAGGCAACTTGATTAGTTGTCAGCGTAACATGTTGGGTGTACCCCTTCATCAGCCATCTTCGTAAGGGGTATGCTGCATCACCGATTATGTGGACTTGAAATTCAACTCCATCCACAAATTTAGATTTCTAGTTTAAAAATAGAAAAACATTCAAATTAGCAAAGATCAATTGGTATATGCACATCATCACATGGATGGTTTTAAGGTTGCCGACTGTCGGGATCCCTGCACACAGTATACCGGCGTCGGAAGCCCAACAGCCGCCATACCAACAGATTTTCTCACTCGTGGTGGGCCACGACCCCCCCCGGAGGGAGAATAAATAGCGTGTCGCCTGTAGCGCGCCACTGTGCCCGCAAGGGGCTCATTTGCACTCGCCACGCTGTCGGTATTTCGGCGGGTGGGCTTCCGGCACCGAAATGCTGGATGCCAGGAGCCCAGCCGCCGGCATACCATACCACACAACATTACATTCCTGCTTCCGGGTCAATGGTCGTTGAATGACATTACATATCTCATGGGACTGTATCCTCTACTGACCAACTGACTAGGAACTACACATCCCACCATGCCCTACTACATTTCTGCTATTAGACAATGCTTTATATGGGCCACAGCATACTGACAAATGTATTACCAAACTAGCTGGAAAGGCAACATTCTACAGGCATAATGTAAGCATTACTCATTCATATATACCACTCCAAATGACCCATCCCATTTGGGTCCAAATGCTCGGCTACTGGACTTTCCTCAATGTATGATTGCCGTCACCTGTGTATAAACACCATTATTACTTCAACACGGGTGATGGCGGTCATACAGGGGGAAGTCCACAGCAGTTTATGTTGGTGTGTAATATTGACAGTATGGCAATTTATAATAAAGTACATGTACACTAGGCCCTGCAATGCAAAATTGTAATGATTATATATTTTTACATACCTCTCTTGGAAAAAGCCGTCCACCTTCATTGTTCTCTGCTACACGGTAGAGATCGGAATTAGCAAGCACACGTGCATTATGTGAACGACCCGGCCATCCAATAAAAACATCTGTGAAGCTAAATATATATATATATATATATATATATATATATATATTTACTTGTTCTAGTAGGTTCCAAAAATACACTTCATTTTAAAAAACAATACCAATACTTATGATCGACCACAGCTTGCAAAACAATTGAATGCCATTCTTTTCGGTTATGGTAATCCGCTGGATTGTCCTCAGGAGCAATTATAGGGATGTGTGTTCCATCTATTGCGCCAGCGCACTGCGGATATCCTTTTGAAGCAAACCCCTGAATGGTCTCGTCTAAACGTGGGCCTTGCGGAAGACAAATAAATCAATGGTATAGATTGTCCACCAAAGCACGGGTGACTTCATGAACAGTGTTGCAGACAGTAGAAATTCCAACTCCAAATAGACAAGCGATAGTGCGATATTCGCCAGGAGTGGCGTACCACCACAAAGTAATGGCAATCCTCCTGCTTGGCTCTAATGGTCGACGGAAGTTTGTAACTTGTCTACTGAGTGCTGGGGTTAATAGATCTAAAAGATAGTGGAATGTCTCACGTGACATTCTAAAGTGAGCCTTCCACTGCACGTCCTGAAAGTTAAGGACACTCTGCATGAATACATCACCACTCGGACGATCTCTAGCCCACAATCTTCGCTGTGTCGACAGATTTAAGGCTAGAATGGTGTTGATGGAAGCAGATTTGAAAGACCTCCTCCTGCGCAGGTATTGTCGCCTTAAAAGGGCTCTCTCTCGCACGACATTGCGCATACTCCTCCCATACTCAGACAAACACTGCAGTCTTCTACTACTCCTCCTAAAACACTCGATAACCAAGCTACATAATGAGAGAATAGCAAATATACTCTCATAAGCAGAATCCAGAAGTAGTACAGCAGAAACAATGACAAACTCGCTGGAGACATGTGCTCTGTCTGCCATGATTGCTGCACTGATCAAAGCACTCCCCACCACCTCCCCCTCCTTTATTGTGTAAAAACGTCATATGTGTGGGCCAGAAAAGTCCATTTATAATGACAACCACTGTTTTCTATGGGTGAAATGGGTTCAGTGTGAAAGGTACCAAAACGGTAATGAAATGGTAATATACTGGTTACAACATGCGATGTGAAAGGGGTTTAACTGCTCAGACCCGTTTTAAGAACCGTTTAAAACACCGTTTCAAAAGCAGGTTTTGCGATGTGAAAGCAGCACCTGTGTTTTCTTTGAGATTAGGATATCTCTGATATCCTTGGTTTTTAATATTTCCCCTGAGTGGCACATCAATTTAGATTTTATGTGACACTACATAGGATAGAATATGATACCGTGCAATTTGATATCTTAATCCAAATTGGGACATCAGATAATCCTATTCCATTCCAGGTGGAAACTAAATGTTACAATAGTCTGTGTACAAAATTGTTTTATAACTAAGAATAAAAGTTAAGTTTTAATGAATTATTATCTTTACATATTAAGTGTGCCCCAACACAGTCTTTTTTTTCTTTCCCATGTACGTTCTACATTACTGACTCTGGGAGCACCACCAACGTCTGATATTAAGTTATCCTTATGAACCCACACAGGGTTGGCCTTCTCAGAGATAATTTGTATTGACACAATCTCTAAGTTTAGAGTCCTGTACGGCGCCAAAACCTGGTACTTCTTACATGTGAGGAAATACCTGACAGGGCTGTTTAATGATATCATGGTAGCGCATATAAGCAATACTGCTATAGACTTACATACATACCTGGATCAAGCCATATAAGATGATTAATTGCTCGGAGTATGTCAGGGATATTTGGATATTGAAATAATGAAAACACAAGCGCCAGATGGTACACTTGACTAACAATGTGTTTATAACAGACATCATTAATCTGTAAATGATGAGCATTGTTGATACCCAATACAGGTTGAGTATCCCTTATCCAAAATGCTTGGGACCAGAGGTATTTTGGATATGGGATTTTTCCGCATTTTGGAATAATTGCATACCATAATGAGATATCATGGTGATGGGACCTAAATATAAGCACAGAATGCATTTATGTTACATATACACCTTATACACACAGCCTGAAGGTCATTTTAGCCAATATTTTTTATACATTTGTGCATTAAACAAAGTGTGTGTACATTCACACAATTCATTTATGTTTCATATACACCTTATACACAGCCTGGAAGTCATTTAATACAATATTATTAATAACTTTGTGTATTAAACAAAGTTTGTGTACATTGAGCCATCAGAAAACAAAGGTTTCACTATCTCAATCTCACTCAAAAAAGTCCGTACTTCGGAATATTCCGTATTTCTGAATATTTGGATATGGGATACTCAACCTGTAATAGAAGCGTATGTTAGAATAAGTGAGGGCTCAGTTCCAAACGGCATTGGCAATTATAACAGATGTGAGAAAAAGTGAATAATCAAATGATCACCTTCATATACAAAAGGAAAGTTTTTAGAAGAATTTAAGGATAACAATACAGACAAAGTCTCACACCATTTTAACAGAGTGACAGACATAACAATTATATGGTGTGCTTGTGCCTGGGACATGTGAAGAAACATCAAGTTACATACATGGACAGCACCCATTTCAGAGAGTGCTAGCTTCAGACGTGACAACACCAAAAACACATGTGAATCACATTTGAATTGAATTATTTAATGCTGTAAAACCTGATGTTAAAAGTGTCAGAAACCTGGTAATTCAGGATATAACAAAATGTACTGGAGGTGAAGTACTAATAAACATACTAATGAATCCACCAGAAAAATCGGTGGATGGACTAATCCATACAATCTGATAAACTGTGGAAGGAATACAAAGGGGGTGTAATACTAGTGTCAGTAGATGACCAACACGCAAGGAGACAATTTCAACGTGCCTCTCCATAAATCCTGTGAAGAAGGAATTTAACGGGGGTGTAAAACTAGTGGCCGTATACGACCAGCACCCCAGGAGAAAATTTCAAAGTCTCTCAATAATAGTAATCATAGTGGTGTGGCACTGGTTGATTTTTGTATATAATTACACACACTGGAGGAATTGCATGATAAGACTATTGGAGAAGCCTCCAGAGGACTGGTGAATAAATAAATCTATGATTGGTCAATAAATCCCAGAATGTACAGTACACAAGGGTGCGTAAGATTAGTGTCATCTAGGTGACCAGCACCCCAGGAGACAATTTGAATTAACCATTAATTAAGTTGCCGTAAAATATTAGCATTGATGTGAATAGTGTAACCAGAAGACACATGTCCTGTGTATTGAGATATAACGCAACCTGAAGTGATGGTTTTGTGATAATAAAGATAGTATGCTACATTGAACTGACAGAGAATTACAGAACTATTTTAGGAGTGTTAAACTAAGTTTAAGGGTGCCACATAATGTGGTGATGCTCACACCGCCAGCATCCAGGGATATCTGACAGTTTAATATTATTTGCATGACAAGAACAGTACAATAAACCACAATTACAGATTAAAAACAAACAAAAGAACGTGATGTCAATTAACCATATCTATATGAATAAGAAAATTAATTAATAGTAGTCTAAAAATTAATACTCTGGAAACTATTATATCATATGGTTACTGTCCATGGAGAGAGTCAGAATTATTTATGGTGATGAAATAGAGAAATGATTCAGGTTGTTATTTATTTGATACACTGCTGGGAGTAACCACATAAAAGATACAAGAGTAACTGGTTTAAGATATTTTAATTCACATATTCAACACAACACAAAAAAGAGATACATATCTCATATAAATAGAAGACTATTCAGCGGCGGTACAGTATTTTAAAATCACAATGTTTTTTCTTTTTCACACTGTATTTTCACTAGCACTTATATTTCGCTGGCTTTTATAAACAATGAATAAAAGTAAAATTTTAAAATTAGTGGTCATCACCATAATGACGTGTGACTTTTTGTAAATATTGATAAATACAGTCCGAGAGTGCCCTTACCAAGGCATACTTTCTCTCTTTGGGTTTACTTTATAAACACACATATATGCACAGTGGCATGACACACACATATATGCACAGTGGCCTGACACACACAAACACGTATGCATGGCAGCCTGACGCACACATACACACAGCGGCCTGACACAAGGGCATATACGCACAGCAGCCTGACACACACAAGAACATATAAGCATCAGTGGCGCACCCAGGGGGGGTTTCCGAGCACCCAGAAACCCCCCTATTGTAAGTGCTTAATGAAAGTTTACTTTATTTTAATTATAGTACATATATATCCATGTGCAATTTGTGCATACATATATACACAGGTATATACATACATATAAACACACACACATACACATATGATATATATACATGTGTATATATATACGTGTACTGTGTGTGTGTATATATATATATATATAATGTCCAGAAAGCGAGCTGGCACTCAAAGTATAATAAGGTACATTGCTATAAAGTAAAGGTCCCATCAAGTAAAGAACAGTGGTTCCAAACTAGGCACGGCACTCTAGGGATTTGTTTTCAGGATTTAATGTGCAAATTCAGATCCATATTAAAGCAGAGTCGTAGCCAATTAAAGCTCCTTCATCAGGACATGGCTGTCATATATGGACGAATGAAGTGCTAAAGCAACGAACAAACATATACAGTAATACAGTATATATATGTATGCATGTTTAATATGCTATGTGTATATATATATATATATATATATTATGTATGTGTGTATATATATATATATATATATATATATATACACACACACACACACACACAGACACACTAGTTTTACGGACCCAGCATATACTGGGTCGCCTCAGTCCCCACCCCCGTGCTTGGCTCCACCCAGTTCTGGAAACCCCCCCATGCAAATCCTGCGCTTGCCACTGAGCACAGCAGCTTGTCACACACACTCACATATAGGCACAGCGGCCTGACACACACTCACTCACATATACACACAACGACCTGACACACACACATATACAAACATATATGCACAGTGGCCTGACACACACATACGCACATGTATGTGCAGCTGTCTGATGCACAAACACACATTTATGCACAGTGACCTGACACACACAGCAGCCTAACATACACCCAAACACACACATATACACACAGAGGCCTGGCACAGACACACACTGACGCACAATGGACTTACACACTCACATGTGCACAGCGGCCTGACACACAAACACATATATGCACAGCGGCCTGGTATACTCTACACACACATATGCACAGTGGCCTGGCACACACACACTGGTGCACAGTGGCCTGGCACACACACATATATGCACAGCGGCCTGACAACCATACACGCACATATATGCCCAA